>NC_141150.1:129232624-129389531 GCF_053477565.2 Lygodium microphyllum
TGGACATCTATCAAACTATCATGCAGATGTATTAGTTTGTGAGAGCCAGCAGGCTCATTCTCGTGCAGATTGTATCTGCCACTCACAATTGTGTTTGTCGCACCTGCAACTATTGCGTCGAATACACACATGTATTTTTAATTAGAATATCTTAGGCTTGGTCTAATTATGCTAAGGTTGAAGTATGCAATGATGATTGACTAGCCTGGAGCCCACAAAGTGGGTAGGATGCAAACCCCAAATGCAAAAGGGGCACAAACCCTAAATACAAAAGAGGTGAAAACCCTGAACAAAAAAGGGGCGAAACCCTAAACCTAACCCTAATTCTTAGTCTACATAAGGATGGGAGGTCTCAGTTGTATGGACCCTTCTGGCACATCCATGCTGCAGAAGCTTCATCAGTGCCGCTACTCAAGCTTTCCGGTCTATCTTCTTGCTTCCATTGTGTTGAGAGTGACTGAAAGGGAGAGGTGTGCTGAGCAAGGGACTGAGAGAAGGTGAAGCTCTTCACCATCCTCTTGCTTTGCTTGCCTTCTCTACTAGCTCTTCCACTCATTGTTGCGCTTGGTTGTGGATGCGACGGCATTGGATCGTGTTGATCGTGGTTGTGGAACCATCTTTGATCCTTTGAGTCATCAAACGCAAGAAAGTAAGCTAGGTGGGCTCACTGCAACTTGAGCTAGTCTTGTGTTTTTGCTTTCTTGGGTTGGAGAGGAGGATGCTTGGTTAGTTAAAGCGGAGTGTTGAGAGACAAGGTGAGATATTATTGCCAAAGTGAGTTGTAGCTCTTCTGAAACAATAGAAGTCCGTCCAAAGCCCTGATTGTTGGCGCGTTAAGCTCAACAGTCGCGTTCTTATTTTCTAAATGTGCTTACTCTATTGCCATTTCTTCTAGGATTCCGACTATGGCTTTAGGCTTTAGCGTTTCCAAAGATTATGGACAAGTTGGACAAGATTGTGGGAGCATGAGATTGCTTGTGCTTTCAAAGCTTTTATATTTATCCTAACATCATCTCACTACTTTACCTTGATCCTTGTTGAAGCTGATAGGTATGGTCACAATTGATGGTTGTGACTACTCGGTTTCCACACTCGATCATACATCAAGTTTTATTTGTAACAATTGGAAGGATTTGTTGCTTGAAATCCTTAGAACCCTTAGAAGCATTTACTAGCTTAGCACCTTAGGGAAAAGCGAGAGTGGACACATCTATGGATTGGTTATGTGGTGGGGCTATTGACTTCTTGCCCAGCCTTGTGGATTCCTTTTCTATGGTTTCAATAGTTGCTTGCTACCGTTGTTGTTTCTTTAGTTTTGTTTCTTTCTGTTGGATAAGGAAGGCATGAACTTAGGAGATTTGGTGCCTTCACTTGGTTTGGCAGCTGTATTACTGGACTACTAATGAGGGATCACTTTTCCTTTCATCTCCTCATCATGAGGCTTCTCTAGGTCATACTAAGTGATATTACAAGGTTGCTGCGGTGACTCAACAGCCTCTTGCTTTGAAGAGTTGAGCCTTTTAGCCATCTCCTCTTCATCAAACATATTAATTATGGGTGCTAAAATTTGTTCTTACTCGATTGTTGATCTTGGGGCTTTATCCCATTCAATTATGGGAGGCTTGTGAGATAAAGCCCTCAAGTGTTGATAAGCAACAATCCCACATTGTTGCCGGTTCTTCAAAACAACCAACGTCTCCTCGAAACCAAGAACCTTTGTCACCCAAACCAAAACAGAAAATCTGGTAGTATAGAAGCCTAGTGTAGCTGCTCAATCTAAGGAAAAGGATCCACAAGGGACAGGTACAAAAGCATCAAAAGAGCAATGACCTCCCTCTACAAGTGTTATCACAAACAAATTTGGAACCACCAAGTCCATGAATACTTCCACTTAGTCCGAGGACCCAAGTGCACAATCATCTTTGACTATCGTGATTGACCACTCCACCGAATTAGAAGTTGCTACTTTGAATTCTGAGATGGAACCCATACAGCCATAGCCCTTGACTGGGGCTCTGACCAAGACTGCCACTTCAGCTCTACTAAAGAACAAGCCTCTAGTACTTTAGCCTCACACAAGGATATAGAATCTAGTGCAAAGAGCACTACGAATCCATTGATCCACAAGTCGTGTTCTTCTCAATCAAAAGCTCCAATACACTTGAAACCAGCTAAACGATCGATCATGGGGATGTGAAAGAAGAGGGGCCAACACAAAGATCAATCAGAAGCTACAAGCTCTCAAGAACTGGACGGAATCCTCTTGACTTCATTTTCTCGTGCATATGTTCACGCCGACCTTAGAATTCAGACTGCTGAGCATCAAGAACTCTTAGAAAAGTCTTTGACATCATCAGAGCAATCACAAACTTATTGAACTTACCCCCAGCAGTCATGGGAAAAGTTATAAAGCAAATGACCAAGGTAGAGTAGGAGAAGCATCGCTTAATTCCTATGTTCTACACTGGGAAGCACACAGCAAGTTGGGAGGGTGTTGCAGCATTGGCCAAGAAAGCAAAAGGACAAAGTGAGTTTAAACGAAAATGGTATTCTAGTCGAGGGTTAGCTGCATGATATGGTAGCCACCTAATTTTAGACTATTGCTGAGCAAAGAAAGGCACTTTGGACTTTAATGCATGATCCAACATATGTGGCTCATATATCTCTCCAAGTGCTTGCACTTGTCCGTGGTGTCAACATTTCTAAATGGGCTAAACTTGATCCCTTGTGTGATAAGCTTCTTTCATAGGAAGAACTACACATTGCAGGTCAATTAGGACAACGAGACATGATGATTGATGCCACTAGATATATCTTCTGTCTCACCCATGACCCACAACTTCTTTATGACCATGCTTCATTAGAGTACAATCCTAGTTTCTACGAATAGCTTATTCCAAGGCTAAGTGATACAACACTAAATCTTACCTCTGCTTCCAGTACTACAATGACCGAATCTTCCTCAAAGGATGTGAAGTAGACTAACGTACATAAGCCTTCTACTAACCCGAACACTGTGGCTAGAAGAGGTATGCTTGCAACTCTAGATCCTAGCTAGGCACAATGCCACCGATGTCCCTCCTAACTCACCCCACCAGTTAATCTCAATTGAGCCGATTGACCCCGGGATGCTCCAAAGGATGTTACTAAGATACATCTCCAAATCAACCCTACTAAACTTGACCCTCCTTCTGCCGCCATCAAGCCTTTGCTAGTATAGCGACCATCGAGTACCATGGCTACTCATTCGGCAAAGAGATTCAATTCCTTTGAAACAGAATGCCTACTCCAATTTGAGGCCATATACACTAGTTATGCCGAGTTGTTTGCAATGATTGATGTAGGCCTCGCTAATGATGAGGCAGTTTAGGTTGCTTCTAAATGGCATCCCACTTGGGAGGACAATGAACATCTTTTCGATAAAAACCTCTTGATTCAGAAGGAATATGTTAGACTCTCCCTTAGGATCACTTGCTATCATGCTGATTTGTTCCTTCTTATGCTTATGTGACCAAAATCCAAGGCCAATCAGTACTTGACGAGCCTGAGCGAAATTGTCATTCCTCGAGTCTGTTGTTGCAAAAGTGGTTTTCTCATTGACTTGAGATTTCTTGCGATGATAGTTGTCTTATGACCACAGATAAGCAATGCCATACAGTCAATACACTTCAAGCTAACCCAACTTACTATGAGACCGCTTCACTGCACTCTATCATCCCAGCTCGAAATCTCGCCTTGCCATGAAAGTTGATATATCACCCATTGCTCGACAAGATTATGATCAAAGAGGAACTACGCATTGCCAGTCGCTTTGTAGGACCCTCTTTGATCGGCAGTTCAATAACTTATATTTGTGGACTAGATACCAAACCACCAAACTTGGATGCTTTTGCCAAATTGGAGTACACTTCGAATTTCTATGACTAGTGGATCCCAAAAACGGTAAAATACTAACCCTTTTTCCTTTTTAGTCTTAGTTTCTTTATACATATTTTTCTTTAGCTCGATTTGCTGCACTAATAAGAGCAAAAGTCCCTCTGACTTAAGAAAATAACACTGCATCTTATGTGAGGGCAAAAAATTAACACAAGAGGTACAAGCTCAAACCCTTTCGCTCCTCGTGTGATGGCGAAATTTAAGGAAGAAGAAAGCTGTTCATAATTCTTTCTATCTTTTTCCCTTGAATCAATTGCATGGTACTCTCAAAGTTTCACAAGTGAATGCAGGAAAACAATAAGTGACAAAGCAACGCAACGAACCTCAAGGCTCGAAGACAATATCATCGACGATAGAAGCTTTCCATGAACATCCTATGCTTGCGTGCAACAAGATTAAAGAATTGAAGCTGACACTAGCATCAGAACCTTCTTGAAGATCTCAAGCTTGAGAGGCATCACATCAAGGCATCGAAGGCCAATCAAGACTGTTAACAAGTTTATCTTGGAGCCTCACTAAAGGAACACGAGACTTAAAGAACCAGCAACAATGAGGTTCCACTTTCTTCAATGACACCATACATTTACAACAACATCTAATGGTCATCTACTTCCTTAGGAGCACTTGCGAATCGCTTCATCGATGAGCATACCAATCTTCATCGGCAAGTTCAAGTTTTTCTTCAACAATAGCTTCATCAGGGAATGTGCTTCAACGCCCATGCTCAATGTTCAAATTTTCATTGTACACACCTCAATGCACCAATCATCTTATGCACCAAGTTTTATTATTTGCAGCTAGCCTTCTGATCTCGTACTTCCATTTCTCCTTGTAAGGTAGCATGCTTATTGTATATCATTGTTGTTATCGACTTGCCAAAAAAAAGAGAGAAAAGAAAGAAAAAAAAACAAAAAAGAATAAGAAATATGCACACACATACACTCCACCACACCTAGGGGTCCTCAAGTTGGATGCGTCCAATGACCCTAGTTGGCTAGCTCCATCTCTAATCCCCTAGCCCTTTTCCCATTTTCCCACACCCTTACTTAGGGCACATCAACGTCAAGACATACCTAAGGAGTCTCGGCTCGCCTTGGTGGACTTGTCTCCCTGACTCACTTGCACATTTCATCCCTTCCTTTGATTCACCCAGCTTCATCAATCCTTACGTATCAAAAAGGTGAAAAGGTTCTTCAACATAAAGCCAACAATTGCATTAGTTACCATGTGTGGTTGATCCCACAGAGACCCATGTTCTTCAAGAGCTTATTGGATTGAACACCTACTCCTGTCCATCCCACATCAATGTCTCGCTAGCATCTTCATCATTCAATAACTACCTTTTCCCTCGACACGCACGATTCTTCCCATCCTCATTAGGTCAAGATCCCTTGATTCATCAAGTACAAGTCATCACTCATTGCAACATCCGTGAAGTAGTCTTCTAACTATGTATTAGACTATGTATGCATGCGCACTCACTATAGTATTTGCACAATAATCTATTCATAGTTTTGGGTCCTCGAGTGTGGGACAATACTTCAAGCTTGCTTGGAGTTCGACCCACTTCCCAAATCGAGAACATCATATATCATGTACGCGAGCAACAGACTAGCACTTTCCCCTAGGAAGTGTTTGCACGTGAGGTTTACTTTGAAGGTACAACGGTTCATGGAGGATCATAAGCCATCACTTCTACATCACCATTGAATCTCCCATCTTCCATTCTAGCTGTCTCCATTAGAAGAACCATTAGTCAAGTGTATCTTTAGCACAATCAAATCCTACAGGATTTCTCACCAGTAGCAACATCATCCTCTTCAAGCAGCAACAAATTCTTCATCAACAGCATTCATTTCTCCTTATCAAGATTATTTATTCAATTGATTGTTCCTAGCATTCCACATCTTCGGTGCAAGCTATAGTTTGCTGCCTGTGATGTGAGTGCCATGGGATTGGCACTTGTCTAGGGAAAATAATGTTAATAGTATTTTGAGAAGACTGCAAAAGTAGAAGTGTCGACTACTATTTTTTGGTGGATATTATTTTTATGGAGCTTTCGCGCCTTATTTTTGGACGCTTGGATTATATTTGTACGTCATGGACATCTATCAAACTATCATGCAGATGTATTAGTTTGTGAGAGCCAGCAGGCTCATTCTCGTGCAGATTGTATCTGCCACTCACAATTGTGTTTGTCGCACCTGCAACTATTGCGTCGAATACACACATGTATTTTTAATTAGAATATCTTAGGCTTGGTCTAATTATGCTAAGGTTGAAGTATGCAATGATGATTGACTAGCCTGGAGCCCACAAAGTGGGTAGGATGCAAACCCCAAATGCAAAAGGGGCACAAACCCTAAATACAAAAGAGGTGAAAACCCTGAACAAAAAAGGGGCGAAACCCTAAACCTAACCCTAATTCTTAGTCTACATAAGGATGGGAGGTCTCAGTTGTATGGACCCTTCTGGCACATCCATGCTGCAGAAGCTTCATCAGTGCCGCTACTCAAGCTTTCCGGTCTATCTTCTTGCTTCCATTGTGTTGAGAGTGACTGAAAGGGAGAGGTGTGCTGAGCAAGGGACTGAGAGAAGGTGAAGCTCTTCACCATCCTCTTGCTTTGCTTGCCTTCTCTACTAGCTCTTCCACTCATTGTTGCGCTTGGTTGTGGATGCGACGGCATTGGATCGTGTTGATCGTGGTTGTGGAACCATCTTTGATCCTTTGAGTCATCAAACGCAAGAAAGTAAGCTAGGTGGGCTCACTGCAACTTGAGCTAGTCTTGTGTTTTTGCTTTCTTGGGTTGGAGAGGAGGATGCTTGGTTAGTTAAAGCGGAGTGTTGAGAGACAAGGTGAGATATTATTGCCAAAGTGAGTTGTAGCTCTTCTGAAACAATAGAAGTCCGTCCAAAGCCCTGATTGTTGGCGCGTTAAGCTCAACAGTCGCGTTCTTATTTTCTAAATGTGCTTACTCTATTGCCATTTCTTCTAGGATTCCGACTATGGCTTTAGGCTTTAGCGTTTCCAAAGATTATGGACAAGTTGGACAAGATTGTGGGAGCATGAGATTGCTTGTGCTTTCAAAGCTTTTATATTTATCCTAACATCATCTCACTACTTTACCTTGATCCTTGTTGAAGCTGATAGGTATGGTCACAATTGATGGTTGTGACTACTCGGTTTCCACACTCGATCATACATCAAGTTTTATTTGTAACAATTGGAAGGATTTGTTGCTTGAAATCCTTAGAACCCTTAGAAGCATTTACTAGCTTAGCACCTTAGGGAAAAGCGAGAGTGGACACATCTATGGATTGGTTATGTGGTGGGGCTATTGACTTCTTGCCCAGCCTTGTGGATTCCTTTTCTATGGTTTCAATAGTTGCTTGCTACCGTTGTTGTTTCTTTAGTTTTGTTTCTTTCTGTTGGATAAGGAAGGCATGAACTTAGGAGATTTGGTGCCTTCACTTGGTTTGGCAGCTGTATTACTGGACTACTAATGAGGGATCACTTTTCCTTTCATCTCCTCATCATGAGGCTTCTCTAGGTCATACTAAGTGATATTACAAGGTTGCTGCGGTGACTCAACAGCCTCTTGCTTTGAAGAGTTGAGCCTTTTAGCCATCTCCTCTTCATCAAACATATTAATTATGGGTGCTAAAATTTGTTCTTACTCGATTGTTGATCTTGGGGCTTTATCCCATTCAATTATGGGAGGCTTGTGAGATAAAGCCCTCAAGTGTTGATAAGCAACAATCCCACATTGTTGCCGGTTCTTCAAAACAACCAACGTCTCCTCGAAACCAAGAACCTTTGTCACCCAAACCAAAACAGAAAATCTGGTAGTATAGAAGCCTAGTGTAGCTGCTCAATCTAAGGAAAAGGATCCACAAGGGACAGGTACAAAAGCATCAAAAGAGCAATGACCTCCCTCTACAAGTGTTATCACAAACAAATTTGGAACCACCAAGTCCATGAATACTTCCACTTAGTCCGAGGACCCAAGTGCACAATCATCTTTGACTATCGTGATTGACCACTCCACCGAATTAGAAGTTGCTACTTTGAATTCTGAGATGGAACCCATACAGCCATAGCCCTTGACTGGGGCTCTGACCAAGACTGCCACTTCAGCTCTACTAAAGAACAAGCCTCTAGTACTTTAGCCTCACACAAGGATATAGAATCTAGTGCAAAGAGCACTACGAATCCATTGATCCACAAGTCGTGTTCTTCTCAATCAAAAGCTCCAATACACTTGAAACCAGCTAAACGATCGATCATGGGGATGTGAAAGAAGAGGGGCCAACACAAAGATCAATCAGAAGCTACAAGCTCTCAAGAACTGGACGGAATCCTCTTGACTTCATTTTCTCGTGCATATGTTCACGCCGACCTTAGAATTCAGACTGCTGAGCATCAAGAACTCTTAGAAAAGTCTTTGACATCATCAGAGCAATCACAAACTTATTGAACTTACCCCCAGCAGTCATGGGAAAAGTTATAAAGCAAATGACCAAGGTAGAGTAGGAGAAGCATCGCTTAATTCCTATGTTCTACACTGGGAAGCACACAGCAAGTTGGGAGGGTGTTGCAGCATTGGCCAAGAAAGCAAAAGGACAAAGTGAGTTTAAACGAAAATGGTATTCTAGTCGAGGGTTAGCTGCATGATATGGTAGCCACCTAATTTTAGACTATTGCTGAGCAAAGAAAGGCACTTTGGACTTTAATGCATGATCCAACATATGTGGCTCATATATCTCTCCAAGTGCTTGCACTTGTCCGTGGTGTCAACATTTCTAAATGGGCTAAACTTGATCCCTTGTGTGATAAGCTTCTTTCATAGGAAGAACTACACATTGCAGGTCAATTAGGACAACGAGACATGATGATTGATGCCACTAGATATATCTTCTGTCTCACCCATGACCCACAACTTCTTTATGACCATGCTTCATTAGAGTACAATCCTAGTTTCTACGAATAGCTTATTCCAAGGCTAAGTGATACAACACTAAATCTTACCTCTGCTTCCAGTACTACAATGACCGAATCTTCCTCAAAGGATGTGAAGTAGACTAACGTACATAAGCCTTCTACTAACCCGAACACTGTGGCTAGAAGAGGTATGCTTGCAACTCTAGATCCTAGCTAGGCACAATGCCACCGATGTCCCTCCTAACTCACCCCACCAGTTAATCTCAATTGAGCCGATTGACCCCGGGATGCTCCAAAGGATGTTACTAAGATACATCTCCAAATCAACCCTACTAAACTTGACCCTCCTTCTGCCGCCATCAAGCCTTTGCTAGTATAGCGACCATCGAGTACCATGGCTACTCATTCGGCAAAGAGATTCAATTCCTTTGAAACAGAATGCCTACTCCAATTTGAGGCCATATACACTAGTTATGCCGAGTTGTTTGCAATGATTGATGTAGGCCTCGCTAATGATGAGGCAGTTTAGGTTGCTTCTAAATGGCATCCCACTTGGGAGGACAATGAACATCTTTTCGATAAAAACCTCTTGATTCAGAAGGAATATGTTAGACTCTCCCTTAGGATCACTTGCTATCATGCTGATTTGTTCCTTCTTATGCTTATGTGACCAAAATCCAAGGCCAATCAGTACTTGACGAGCCTGAGCGAAATTGTCATTCCTCGAGTCTGTTGTTGCAAAAGTGGTTTTCTCATTGACTTGAGATTTCTTGCGATGATAGTTGTCTTATGACCACAGATAAGCAATGCCATACAGTCAATACACTTCAAGCTAACCCAACTTACTATGAGACCGCTTCACTGCACTCTATCATCCCAGCTCGAAATCTCGCCTTGCCATGAAAGTTGATATATCACCCATTGCTCGACAAGATTATGATCAAAGAGGAACTACGCATTGCCAGTCGCTTTGTAGGACCCTCTTTGATCGGCAGTTCAATAACTTATATTTGTGGACTAGATACCAAACCACCAAACTTGGATGCTTTTGCCAAATTGGAGTACACTTCGAATTTCTATGACTAGTGGATCCCAAAAACGGTAAAATACTAACCCTTTTTCCTTTTTAGTCTTAGTTTCTTTATACATATTTTTCTTTAGCTCGATTTGCTGCACTAATAAGAGCAAAAGTCCCTCTGACTTAAGAAAATAACACTGCATCTTATGTGAGGGCAAAAAATTAACACAAGAGGTACAAGCTCAAACCCTTTCGCTCCTCGTGTGATGGCGAAATTTAAGGAAGAAGAAAGCTGTTCATAATTCTTTCTATCTTTTTCCCTTGAATCAATTGCATGGTACTCTCAAAGTTTCACAAGTGAATGCAGGAAAACAATAAGTGACAAAGCAACGCAACGAACCTCAAGGCTCGAAGACAATATCATCGACGATAGAAGCTTTCCATGAACATCCTATGCTTGCGTGCAACAAGATTAAAGAATTGAAGCTGACACTAGCATCAGAACCTTCTTGAAGATCTCAAGCTTGAGAGGCATCACATCAAGGCATCGAAGGCCAATCAAGACTGTTAACAAGTTTATCTTGGAGCCTCACTAAAGGAACACGAGACTTAAAGAACCAGCAACAATGAGGTTCCACTTTCTTCAATGACACCATACATTTACAACAACATCTAATGGTCATCTACTTCCTTAGGAGCACTTGCGAATCGCTTCATCGATGAGCATACCAATCTTCATCGGCAAGTTCAAGTTTTTCTTCAACAATAGCTTCATCAGGGAATGTGCTTCAACGCCCATGCTCAATGTTCAAATTTTCATTGTACACACCTCAATGCACCAATCATCTTATGCACCAAGTTTTATTATTTGCAGCTAGCCTTCTGATCTCGTACTTCCATTTCTCCTTGTAAGGTAGCATGCTTATTGTATATCATTGTTGTTATCGACTTGCCAAAAAAAAGAGAGAAAAGAAAGAAAGAAAAACAAAAAAGAATAAGAAATATGCACACACATACACTCCACCACACCTAGGGGTCCTCAAGTTGGATGCGTCCAATGACCCTAGTTGGCTAGCTCCATCTCTAATCCCCTAGCCCTTTTCCCATTTTCCCACACCCTTACTTAGGGCACATCAACGTCAAGACATACCTAAGGAGTCTCGGCTCGCCTTGGTGGACTTGTCTCCCTGACTCACTTGCACATTTCATCCCTTCCTTTGATTCACCCAGCTTCATCAATCCTTACGTATCAAAAAGGTGAAAAGGTTCTTCAACATAAAGCCAACAATTGCATTAGTTACCATGTGTGGTTGATCCCACAGAGACCCATGTTCTTCAAGAGCTTATTGGATTGAACACCTACTCCTGTCCATCCCACATCAATGTCTCGCTAGCATCTTCATCATTCAATAACTACCTTTTCCCTCGACACGCACGATTCTTCCCATCCTCATTAGGTCAAGATCCCTTGATTCATCAAGTACAAGTCATCACTCATTGCAACATCCGTGAAGTAGTCTTCTAACTATGTATTAGACTATGTATGCATGCGCACTCACTATAGTATTTGCACAATAATCTATTCATAGTTTTGGGTCCTCGAGTGTGGGACAATACTTCAAGCTTGCTTGGAGTTCGACCCACTTCCCAAATCGAGAACATCATATATCATGTACGCGAGCAACAGACTAGCACTTTCCCCTAGGAAGTGTTTGCACGTGAGGTTTACTTTGAAGGTACAACGGTTCATGGAGGATCATAAGCCATCACTTCTACATCACCATTGAATCTCCCATCTTCCATTCTAGCTGTCTCCATTAGAAGAACCATTAGTCAAGTGTATCTTTAGCACAATCAAATCCTACAGGATTTCTCACCAGTAGCAACATCATCCTCTTCAAGCAGCAACAAATTCTTCATCAACAGCATTCATTTCTCCTTATCAAGATTATTTATTCAATTGATTGTTCCTAGCATTCCACATCTTCGGTGCAAGCTATAGTTTGCTGCCTGTGATGTGAGTGCCATGGGATTGGCACTTGTCTAGGGAAAATAATGTTAATAGTATTTTGAGAAGACTGCAAAAGTAGAAGTGTCGACTACTATTTTTTGGTGGATATTATTTTTATGGAGCTTTCGCGCCTTATTTTTGGACGCTTGGATTATATTTGTACGTCATGGACATCTATCAAACTATCATGCAGATGTATTAGTTTGTGAGAGCCAGCAGGCTCATTCTCGTGCAGATTGTATCTGCCACTCACAATTGTGTTTGTCGCACCTGCAACTATTGCGTCGAATACACACATGTATTTTTAATTAGAATATCTTAGGCTTGGTCTAATTATGCTAAGGTTGAAGTATGCAATGATGATTGACTAGCCTGGAGCCCACAAAGTGGGTAGGATGCAAACCCCAAATGCAAAAGGGGCACAAACCCTAAATACAAAAGAGGTGAAAACCCTGAACAAAAAAGGGGCGAAACCCTAAACCTAACCCTAATTCTTAGTCTACATAAGGATGGGAGGTCTCAGTTGTATGGACCCTTCTGGCACATCCATGCTGCAGAAGCTTCATCAGTGCCGCTACTCAAGCTTTCCGGTCTATCTTCTTGCTTCCATTGTGTTGAGAGTGACTGAAAGGGAGAGGTGTGCTGAGCAAGGGACTGAGAGAAGGTGAAGCTCTTCACCATCCTCTTGCTTTGCTTGCCTTCTCTACTAGCTCTTCCACTCATTGTTGCGCTTGGTTGTGGATGCGACGGCATTGGATCGTGTTGATCGTGGTTGTGGAACCATCTTTGATCCTTTGAGTCATCAAACGCAAGAAAGTAAGCTAGGTGGGCTCACTGCAACTTGAGCTAGTCTTGTGTTTTTGCTTTCTTGGGTTGGAGAGGAGGATGCTTGGTTAGTTAAAGCGGAGTGTTGAGAGACAAGGTGAGATATTATTGCCAAAGTGAGTTGTAGCTCTTCTGAAACAATAGAAGTCCGTCCAAAGCCCTGATTGTTGGCGCGTTAAGCTCAACAGTCGCGTTCTTATTTTCTAAATGTGCTTACTCTATTGCCATTTCTTCTAGGATTCCGACTATGGCTTTAGGCTTTAGCGTTTCCAAAGATTATGGACAAGTTGGACAAGATTGTGGGAGCATGAGATTGCTTGTGCTTTCAAAGCTTTTATATTTATCCTAACATCATCTCACTACTTTACCTTGATCCTTGTTGAAGCTGATAGGTATGGTCACAATTGATGGTTGTGACTACTCGGTTTCCACACTCGATCATACATCAAGTTTTATTTGTAACAATTGGAAGGATTTGTTGCTTGAAATCCTTAGAACCCTTAGAAGCATTTACTAGCTTAGCACCTTAGGGAAAAGCGAGAGTGGACACATCTATGGATTGGTTATGTGGTGGGGCTATTGACTTCTTGCCCAGCCTTGTGGATTCCTTTTCTATGGTTTCAATAGTTGCTTGCTACCGTTGTTGTTTCTTTAGTTTTGTTTCTTTCTGTTGGATAAGGAAGGCATGAACTTAGGAGATTTGGTGCCTTCACTTGGTTTGGCAGCTGTATTACTGGACTACTAATGAGGGATCACTTTTCCTTTCATCTCCTCATCATGAGGCTTCTCTAGGTCATACTAAGTGATATTACAAGGTTGCTGCGGTGACTCAACAGCCTCTTGCTTTGAAGAGTTGAGCCTTTTAGCCATCTCCTCTTCATCAAACATATTAATTATGGGTGCTAAAATTTGTTCTTACTCGATTGTTGATCTTGGGGCTTTATCCCATTCAATTATGGGAGGCTTGTGAGATAAAGCCCTCAAGTGTTGATAAGCAACAATCCCACATTGTTGCCGGTTCTTCAAAACAACCAACGTCTCCTCGAAACCAAGAACCTTTGTCACCCAAACCAAAACAGAAAATCTGGTAGTATAGAAGCCTAGTGTAGCTGCTCAATCTAAGGAAAAGGATCCACAAGGGACAGGTACAAAAGCATCAAAAGAGCAATGACCTCCCTCTACAAGTGTTATCACAAACAAATTTGGAACCACCAAGTCCATGAATACTTCCACTTAGTCCGAGGACCCAAGTGCACAATCATCTTTGACTATCGTGATTGACCACTCCACCGAATTAGAAGTTGCTACTTTGAATTCTGAGATGGAACCCATACAGCCATAGCCCTTGACTGGGGCTCTGACCAAGACTGCCACTTCAGCTCTACTAAAGAACAAGCCTCTAGTACTTTAGCCTCACACAAGGATATAGAATCTAGTGCAAAGAGCACTACGAATCCATTGATCCACAAGTCGTGTTCTTCTCAATCAAAAGCTCCAATACACTTGAAACCAGCTAAACGATCGATCATGGGGATGTGAAAGAAGAGGGGCCAACACAAAGATCAATCAGAAGCTACAAGCTCTCAAGAACTGGACGGAATCCTCTTGACTTCATTTTCTCGTGCATATGTTCACGCCGACCTTAGAATTCAGACTGCTGAGCATCAAGAACTCTTAGAAAAGTCTTTGACATCATCAGAGCAATCACAAACTTATTGAACTTACCCCCAGCAGTCATGGGAAAAGTTATAAAGCAAATGACCAAGGTAGAGTAGGAGAAGCATCGCTTAATTCCTATGTTCTACACTGGGAAGCACACAGCAAGTTGGGAGGGTGTTGCAGCATTGGCCAAGAAAGCAAAAGGACAAAGTGAGTTTAAACGAAAATGGTATTCTAGTCGAGGGTTAGCTGCATGATATGGTAGCCACCTAATTTTAGACTATTGCTGAGCAAAGAAAGGCACTTTGGACTTTAATGCATGATCCAACATATGTGGCTCATATATCTCTCCAAGTGCTTGCACTTGTCCGTGGTGTCAACATTTCTAAATGGGCTAAACTTGATCCCTTGTGTGATAAGCTTCTTTCATAGGAAGAACTACACATTGCAGGTCAATTAGGACAACGAGACATGATGATTGATGCCACTAGATATATCTTCTGTCTCACCCATGACCCACAACTTCTTTATGACCATGCTTCATTAGAGTACAATCCTAGTTTCTACGAATAGCTTATTCCAAGGCTAAGTGATACAACACTAAATCTTACCTCTGCTTCCAGTACTACAATGACCGAATCTTCCTCAAAGGATGTGAAGTAGACTAACGTACATAAGCCTTCTACTAACCCGAACACTGTGGCTAGAAGAGGTATGCTTGCAACTCTAGATCCTAGCTAGGCACAATGCCACCGATGTCCCTCCTAACTCACCCCACCAGTTAATCTCAATTGAGCCGATTGACCCCGGGATGCTCCAAAGGATGTTACTAAGATACATCTCCAAATCAACCCTACTAAACTTGACCCTCCTTCTGCCGCCATCAAGCCTTTGCTAGTATAGCGACCATCGAGTACCATGGCTACTCATTCGGCAAAGAGATTCAATTCCTTTGAAACAGAATGCCTACTCCAATTTGAGGCCATATACACTAGTTATGCCGAGTTGTTTGCAATGATTGATGTAGGCCTCGCTAATGATGAGGCAGTTTAGGTTGCTTCTAAATGGCATCCCACTTGGGAGGACAATGAACATCTTTTCGATAAAAACCTCTTGATTCAGAAGGAATATGTTAGACTCTCCCTTAGGATCACTTGCTATCATGCTGATTTGTTCCTTCTTATGCTTATGTGACCAAAATCCAAGGCCAATCAGTACTTGACGAGCCTGAGCGAAATTGTCATTCCTCGAGTCTGTTGTTGCAAAAGTGGTTTTCTCATTGACTTGAGATTTCTTGCGATGATAGTTGTCTTATGACCACAGATAAGCAATGCCATACAGTCAATACACTTCAAGCTAACCCAACTTACTATGAGACCGCTTCACTGCACTCTATCATCCCAGCTCGAAATCTCGCCTTGCCATGAAAGTTGATATATCACCCATTGCTCGACAAGATTATGATCAAAGAGGAACTACGCATTGCCAGTCGCTTTGTAGGACCCTCTTTGATCGGCAGTTCAATAACTTATATTTGTGGACTAGATACCAAACCACCAAACTTGGATGCTTTTGCCAAATTGGAGTACACTTCGAATTTCTATGACTAGTGGATCCCAAAAACGGTAAAATACTAACCCTTTTTCCTTTTTAGTCTTAGTTTCTTTATACATATTTTTCTTTAGCTCGATTTGCTGCACTAATAAGAGCAAAAGTCCCTCTGACTTAAGAAAATAACACTGCATCTTATGTGAGGGCAAAAAATTAACACAAGAGGTACAAGCTCAAACCCTTTCGCTCCTCGTGTGATGGCGAAATTTAAGGAAGAAGAAAGCTGTTCATAATTCTTTCTATCTTTTTCCCTTGAATCAATTGCATGGTACTCTCAAAGTTTCACAAGTGAATGCAGGAAAACAATAAGTGACAAAGCAACGCAACGAACCTCAAGGCTCGAAGACAATATCATCGACGATAGAAGCTTTCCATGAACATCCTATGCTTGCGTGCAACAAGATTAAAGAATTGAAGCTGACACTAGCATCAGAACCTTCTTGAAGATCTCAAGCTTGAGAGGCATCACATCAAGGCATCGAAGGCCAATCAAGACTGTTAACAAGTTTATCTTGGAGCCTCACTAAAGGAACACGAGACTTAAAGAACCAGCAACAATGAGGTTCCACTTTCTTCAATGACACCATACATTTACAACAACATCTAATGGTCATCTACTTCCTTAGGAGCACTTGCGAATCGCTTCATCGATGAGCATACCAATCTTCATCGGCAAGTTCAAGTTTTTCTTCAACAATAGCTTCATCAGGGAATGTGCTTCAACGCCCATGCTCAATGTTCAAATTTTCATTGTACACACCTCAATGCACCAATCATCTTATGCACCAAGTTTTATCATTTGCAGCTAGCCTTCTGATCTCGTACTTCCATTTCTCCTTGTAAGGTAGCATGCTTATTGTATATCATTGTTGTTATCGACTTGCCAAAAAAAAGAGAGAAAAGAAAGAAAAAAAAACAAAAAAGAATAAGAAATATGCACACACATACACTCCACCACACCTAGGGGTCCTCAAGTTGGATGCGTCCAATGACCCTAGTTGGCTAGCTCCATCTCTAATCCCCTAGCCCTTTTCCCATTTTCCCACACCCTTACTTAGGGCACATCAACGTCAAGACATACCTAAGGAGTCTCGGCTCGCCTTGGTGGACTTGTCTCCCTGACTCACTTGCACATTTCATCCCTTCCTTTGATTCACCCAGCTTCATCAATCCTTACGTATCAAAAAGGTGAAAAGGTTCTTCAACATAAAGCCAACAATTGCATTAGTTACCATGTGTGGTTGATCCCACAGAGACCCATGTTCTTCAAGAGCTTATTGGATTGAACACCTACTCCTGTCCATCCCACATCAATGTCTCGCTAGCATCTTCATCATTCAATAACTACCTTTTCCCTCGACACGCACGATTCTTCCCATCCTCATTAGGTCAAGATCCCTTGATTCATCAAGTACAAGTCATCACTCATTGCAACATCCGTGAAGTAGTCTTCTAACTATGTATTAGACTATGTATGCATGCGCACTCACTATAGTATTTGCACAATAATCTATTCATAGTTTTGGGTCCTCGAGTGTGGGACAATACTTCAAGCTTGCTTGGAGTTCGACCCACTTCCCAAATCGAGAACATCATATATCATGTACGCGAGCAACAGACTAGCACTTTCCCCTAGGAAGTGTTTGCACGTGAGGTTTACTTTGAAGGTACAACGGTTCATGGAGGATCATAAGCCATCACTTCTACATCACCATTGAATCTCCCATCTTCCATTCTAGCTGTCTCCATTAGAAGAACCATTAGTCAAGTGTATCTTTAGCACAATCAAATCCTACAGGATTTCTCACCAGTAGCAACATCATCCTCTTCAAGCAGCAACAAATTCTTCATCAACAGCATTCATTTCTCCTTATCAAGATTATTTATTCAATTGATTGTTCCTAGCATTCCACATCTTCGGTGCAAGCTATAGTTTGCTGCCTGTGATGTGAGTGCCATGGGATTGGCACTTGTCTAGGGAAAATAATGTTAATAGTATTTTGAGAAGACTGCAAAAGTAGAAGTGTCGACTACTATTTTTTGGTGGATATTATTTTTATGGAGCTTTCGCGCCTTATTTTTGGACGCTTGGATTATATTTGTACGTCATGGACATCTATCAAACTATCATGCAGATGTATTAGTTTGTGAGAGCCAGCAGGCTCATTCTCGTGCAGATTGTATCTGCCACTCACAATTGTGTTTGTCGCACCTGCAACTATTGCGTCGAATACACACATGTATTTTTAATTAGAATATCTTAGGCTTGGTCTAATTATGCTAAGGTTGAAGTATGCAATGATGATTGACTAGCCTGGAGCCCACAAAGTGGGTAGGATGCAAACCCCAAATGCAAAAGGGGCACAAACCCTAAATACAAAAGAGGTGAAAACCCTGAACAAAAAAGGGGCGAAACCCTAAACCTAACCCTAATTCTTAGTCTACATAAGGATGGGAGGTCTCAGTTGTATGGACCCTTCTGGCACATCCATGCTGCAGAAGCTTCATCAGTGCCGCTACTCAAGCTTTCCGGTCTATCTTCTTGCTTCCATTGTGTTGAGAGTGACTGAAAGGGAGAGGTGTGCTGAGCAAGGGACTGAGAGAAGGTGAAGCTCTTCACCATCCTCTTGCTTTGCTTGCCTTCTCTACTAGCTCTTCCACTCATTGTTGCGCTTGGTTGTGGATGCGACGGCATTGGATCGTGTTGATCGTGGTTGTGGAACCATCTTTGATCCTTTGAGTCATCAAACGCAAGAAAGTAAGCTAGGTGGGCTCACTGCAACTTGAGCTAGTCTTGTGTTTTTGCTTTCTTGGGTTGGAGAGGAGGATGCTTGGTTAGTTAAAGCGGAGTGTTGAGAGACAAGGTGAGATATTATTGCCAAAGTGAGTTGTAGCTCTTCTGAAACAATAGAAGTCCGTCCAAAGCCCTGATTGTTGGCGCGTTAAGCTCAACAGTCGCGTTCTTATTTTCTAAATGTGCTTACTCTATTGCCATTTCTTCTAGGATTCCGACTATGGCTTTAGGCTTTAGCGTTTCCAAAGATTATGGACAAGTTGGACAAGATTGTGGGAGCATGAGATTGCTTGTGCTTTCAAAGCTTTTATATTTATCCTAACATCATCTCACTACTTTACCTTGATCCTTGTTGAAGCTGATAGGTATGGTCACAATTGATGGTTGTGACTACTCGGTTTCCACACTCGATCATACATCAAGTTTTATTTGTAACAATTGGAAGGATTTGTTGCTTGAAATCCTTAGAACCCTTAGAAGCATTTACTAGCTTAGCACCTTAGGGAAAAGCGAGAGTGGACACATCTATGGATTGGTTATGTGGTGGGGCTATTGACTTCTTGCCCAGCCTTGTGGATTCCTTTTCTATGGTTTCAATAGTTGCTTGCTACCGTTGTTGTTTCTTTAGTTTTGTTTCTTTCTGTTGGATAAGGAAGGCATGAACTTAGGAGATTTGGTGCCTTCACTTGGTTTGGCAGCTGTATTACTGGACTACCAATGAGGGATCACTTTTCCTTTCATCTCCTCATCATGAGGCTTCTCTAGGTCATACTAAGTGATATTACAAGGTTGCTGCGGTGACTCAACAGCCTCTTGCTTTGAAGAGTTGAGCCTTTTAGCCATCTCCTCTTCATCAAACATATTAATTATGGGTGCTAAAATTTGTTCTTACTCGATTGTTGATCTTGGGGCTTTATCCCATTCAATTATGGGAGGCTTGTGAGATAAAGCCCTCAAGTGTTGATAAGCAACAATCCCACATTGTTGCCGGTTCTTCAAAACAACCAACGTCTCCTCGAAACCAAGAACCTTTGTCACCCAAACCAAAACAGAAAATCTGGTAGTATAGAAGCCTAGTGTAGCTGCTCAATCTAAGGAAAAGGATCCACAAGGGACAGGTACAAAAGCATCAAAAGAGCAATGACCTCCCTCTACAAGTGTTATCACAAACAAATTTGGAACCACCAAGTCCATGAATACTTCCACTTAGTCCGAGGACCCAAGTGCACAATCATCTTTGACTATCGTGATTGACCACTCCACCGAATTAGAAGTTGCTACTTTGAATTCTGAGATGGAACCCATACAGCCATAGCCCTTGACTGGGGCTCTGACCAAGACTGCCACTTCAGCTCTACTAAAGAACAAGCCTCTAGTACTTTAGCCTCACACAAGGATATAGAATCTAGTGCAAAGAGCACTACGAATCCATTGATCCACAAGTCGTGTTCTTCTCAATCAAAAGCTCCAATACACTTGAAACCAGCTAAACGATCGATCATGGGGATGTGAAAGAAGAGGGGCCAACACAAAGATCAATCAGAAGCTACAAGCTCTCAAGAACTGGACGGAATCCTCTTGACTTCATTTTCTCGTGCATATGTTCACGCCGACCTTAGAATTCAGACTGCTGAGCATCAAGAACTCTTAGAAAAGTCTTTGACATCATCAGAGCAATCACAAACTTATTGAACTTACCCCCAGCAGTCATGGGAAAAGTTATAAAGCAAATGACCAAGGTAGAGTAGGAGAAGCATCGCTTAATTCCTATGTTCTACACTGGGAAGCACACAGCAAGTTGGGAGGGTGTTGCAGCATTGGCCAAGAAAGCAAAAGGACAAAGTGAGTTTAAACGAAAATGGTATTCTAGTCGAGGGTTAGCTGCATGATATGGTAGCCACCTAATTTTAGACTATTGCTGAGCAAAGAAAGGCACTTTGGACTTTAATGCATGATCCAACATATGTGGCTCATATATCTCTCCAAGTGCTTGCACTTGTCCGTGGTGTCAACATTTCTAAATGGGCTAAACTTGATCCCTTGTGTGATAAGCTTCTTTCATAGGAAGAACTACACATTGCAGGTCAATTAGGACAACGAGACATGATGATTGATGCCACTAGATATATCTTCTGTCTCACCCATGACCCACAACTTCTTTATGACCATGCTTCATTAGAGTACAATCCTAGTTTCTACGAATAGCTTATTCCAAGGCTAAGTGATACAACACTAAATCTTACCTCTGCTTCCAGTACTACAATGACCGAATCTTCCTCAAAGGATGTGAAGTAGACTAACGTACATAAGCCTTCTACTAACCCGAACACTGTGGCTAGAAGAGGTATGCTTGCAACTCTAGATCCTAGCTAGGCACAATGCCACCGATGTCCCTCCTAACTCACCCCACCAGTTAATCTCAATTGAGCCGATTGACCCCGGGATGCTCCAAAGGATGTTACTAAGATACATCTCCAAATCAACCCTACTAAACTTGACCCTCCTTCTGCCGCCATCAAGCCTTTGCTAGTATAGCGACCATCGAGTACCATGGCTACTCATTCGGCAAAGAGATTCAATTCCTTTGAAACAGAATGCCTACTCCAATTTGAGGCCATATACACTAGTTATGCCGAGTTGTTTGCAATGATTGATGTAGGCCTCGCTAATGATGAGGCAGTTTAGGTTGCTTCTAAATGGCATCCCACTTGGGAGGACAATGAACATCTTTTCGATAAAAACCTCTTGATTCAGAAGGAATATGTTAGACTCTCCCTTAGGATCACTTGCTATCATGCTGATTTGTTCCTTCTTATGCTTATGTGACCAAAATCCAAGGCCAATCAGTACTTGACGAGCCTGAGCGAAATTGTCATTCCTCGAGCCTGTTGTTGCAAAAGTGGTTTTCTCATTGACTTGAGATTTCTTGCGATGATAGTTGTCTTATGACCACAGATAAGCAATGCCATACAGTCAATACACTTCAAGCTAACCCAACTTACTATGAGACCGCTTCACTGCACTCTATCATCCCAGCTCGAAATCTCGCCTTGCCATGAAAGTTGATATATCACCCATTGCTCGACAAGATTATGATCAAAGAGGAACTACGCATTGCCAGTCGCTTTGTAGGACCCTCTTTGATCGGCAGTTCAATAACTTATATTTGTGGACTAGATACCAAACCACCAAACTTGGATGCTTTTGCCAAATTGGAGTACACTTCGAATTTCTATGACTAGTGGATCCCAAAAACGGTAAAATACTAACCCTTTTTCCTTTTTAGTCTTAGTTTCTTTATACATATTTTTCTTTAGCTCGATTTGCTGCACTAATAAGAGCAAAAGTCCCTCTGACTTAAGAAAATAACACTGCATCTTATGTGAGGGCAAAAAATTAACACAAGAGGTACAAGCTCAAACCCTTTCGCTCCTCGTGTGATGGCGAAATTTAAGGAAGAAGAAAGCTGTTCATAATTCTTTCTATCTTTTTCCCTTGAATCAATTGCATGGTACTCTCAAAGTTTCACAAGTGAATGTAGGAAAACAATAAGTGACAAAGCAACGCAACGAACCTCAAGGCTCGAAGACAATATCATCGACGATAGAAGCTTTCCATGAACATCCTATGCTTGCGTGCAACAAGATTAAAGAATTGAAGCTGACACTAGCATCAGAACCTTCTTGAAGATCTCAAGCTTGAGAGGCATCACATCAAGGCATCGAAGGCCAATCAAGACTGTTAACAAGTTTATCTTGGAGCCTCACTAAAGGAACACGAGACTTAAAGAACCAGCAACAATGAGGTTCCACTTTCTTCAATGACACCATACATTTACAACAACATCTAATGGTCATCTACTTCCTTAGGAGCACTTGCGAATCGCTTCATCGATGAGCATACCAATCTTCATCGGCAAGTTCAAGTTTTTCTTCAACAATAGCTTCATCAGGGAATGTGCTTCAACGCCCATGCTCAATGTTCAAATTTTCATTGTACACACCTCAATGCACCAATCATCTTATGCACCAAGTTTTATCATTTGCAGCTAGCCTTCTGATCTCGTACTTCCATTTCTCCTTGTAAGGTAGCATGCTTATTGTATATCATTGTTGTTATCGACTTGCCAAAAAAAAGAGAGAAAAGAAAGAAAAAAAAACAAAAAAGAATAAGAAATATGCACACACATACACTCCACCACACCTAGGGGTCCTCAAGTTGGATGCGTCCAATGACCCTAGTTGGCTAGCTCCATCTCTAATCCCCTAGCCCTTTTCCCATTTTCCCACACCCTTACTTAGGGCACATCAACGTCAAGACATACCTAAGGAGTCTCGGCTCGCCTTGGTGGACTTGTCTCCCTGACTCACTTGCACATTTCATCCCTTCCTTTGATTCACCCAGCTTCATCAATCCTTACGTATCAAAAAGGTGAAAAGGTTCTTCAACATAAAGCCAACAATTGCATTAGTTACCATGTGTGGTTGATCCCACAGAGACCCATGTTCTTCAAGAGCTTATTGGATTGAACACCTACTCCTGTCCATCCCACATCAATGTCTCGCTAGCATCTTCATCATTCAATAACTACCTTTTCCCTCGACACGCACGATTCTTCCCATCCTCATTAGGTCAAGATCCCTTGATTCATCAAGTACAAGTCATCACTCATTGCAACATCCGTGAAGTAGTCTTCTAACTATGTATTAGACTATGTATGCATGCGCACTCACTATAGTATTTGCACAATAATCTATTCATAGTTTTGGGTCCTCGAGTGTGGGACAATACTTCAAGCTTGCTTGGAGTTCGACCCACTTCCCAAATCGAGAACATCATATATCATGTACGCGAGCAACAGACTAGCACTTTCCCCTAGGAAGTGTTTGCACGTGAGGTTTACTTTGAAGGTACAACGGTTCATGGAGGATCATAAGCCATCACTTCTACATCACCATTGAATCTCCCATCTTCCATTCTAGCTGTCTCCATTAGAAGAACCATTAGTCAAGTGTATCTTTAGCACAATCAAATCCTACAGGATTTCTCACCAGTAGCAACATCATCCTCTTCAAGCAGCAACAAATTCTTCATCAACAGCATTCATTTCTCCTTATCAAGATTATTTATTCAATTGATTGTTCCTAGCATTCCACATCTTCGGTGCAAGCTATAGTTTGCTGCCTGTGATGTGAGTGCCATGGGATTGGCACTTGTCTAGGGAAAATAATGTTAATAGTATTTTGAGAAGACTGCAAAAGTAGAAGTGTCGACTACTATTTTTTGGTGGATATTATTTTTATGGAGCTTTCGCGCCTTATTTTTGGACGCTTGGATTATATTTGTACGTCATGGACATCTATCAAACTATCATGCAGATGTATTAGTTTGTGAGAGCCAGCAGGCTCATTCTCGTGCAGATTGTATCTGCCACTCACAATTGTGTTTGTCGCACCTGCAACTATTGCGTCGAATACACACATGTATTTTTAATTAGAATATCTTAGGCTTGGTCTAATTATGCTAAGGTTGAAGTATGCAATGATGATTGACTAGCCTGGAGCCCACAAAGTGGGTAGGATGCAAACCCCAAATGCAAAAGGGGCACAAACCCTAAATACAAAAGAGGTGAAAACCCTGAACAAAAAAGGGGCGAAACCCTAAACCTAACCCTAATTCTTAGTCTACATAAGGATGGGAGGTCTCAGTTGTATGGACCCTTCTGGCACATCCATGCTGCAGAAGCTTCATCAGTGCCGCTACTCAAGCTTTCCGGTCTATCTTCTTGCTTCCATTGTGTTGAGAGTGACTGAAAGGGAGAGGTGTGCTGAGCAAGGGACTGAGAGAAGGTGAAGCTCTTCACCATCCTCTTGCTTTGCTTGCCTTCTCTACTAGCTCTTCCACTCATTGTTGCGCTTGGTTGTGGATGCGACGGCATTGGATCGTGTTGATCGTGGTTGTGGAACCATCTTTGATCCTTTGAGTCATCAAACGCAAGAAAGTAAGCTAGGTGGGCTCACTGCAACTTGAGCTAGTCTTGTGTTTTTGCTTTCTTGGGTTGGAGAGGAGGATGCTTGGTTAGTTAAAGCGGAGTGTTGAGAGACAAGGTGAGATATTATTGCCAAAGTGAGTTGTAGCTCTTCTGAAACAATAGAAGTCCGTCCAAAGCCCTGATTGTTGGCGCGTTAAGCTCAACAGTCGCGTTCTTATTTTCTAAATGTGCTTACTCTATTGCCATTTCTTCTAGGATTCCGACTATGGCTTTAGGCTTTAGCGTTTCCAAAGATTATGGACAAGTTGGACAAGATTGTGGGAGCATGAGATTGCTTGTGCTTTCAAAGCTTTTATATTTATCCTAACATCATCTCACTACTTTACCTTGATCCTTGTTGAAGCTGATAGGTATGGTCACAATTGATGGTTGTGACTACTCGGTTTCCACACTCGATCATACATCAAGTTTTATTTGTAACAATTGGAAGGATTTGTTGCTTGAAATCCTTAGAACCCTTAGAAGCATTTACTAGCTTAGCACCTTAGGGAAAAGCGAGAGTGGACACATCTATGGATTGGTTATGTGGTGGGGCTATTGACTTCTTGCCCAGCCTTGTGGATTCCTTTTCTATGGTTTCAATAGTTGCTTGCTACCGTTGTTGTTTCTTTAGTTTTGTTTCTTTCTGTTGGATAAGGAAGGCATGAACTTAGGAGATTTGGTGCCTTCACTTGGTTTGGCAGCTGTATTACTGGACTACCAATGAGGGATCACTTTTCCTTTCATCTCCTCATCATGAGGCTTCTCTAGGTCATACTAAGTGATATTACAAGGTTGCTGCGGTGACTCAACAGCCTCTTGCTTTGAAGAGTTGAGCCTTTTAGCCATCTCCTCTTCATCAAACATATTAATTATGGGTGCTAAAATTTGTTCTTACTCGATTGTTGATCTTGGGGCTTTATCCCATTCAATTATGGGAGGCTTGTGAGATAAAGCCCTCAAGTGTTGATAAGCAACAATCCCACATTGTTGCCGGTTCTTCAAAACAACCAACGTCTCCTCGAAACCAAGAACCTTTGTCACCCAAACCAAAACAGAAAATCTGGTAGTATAGAAGCCTAGTGTAGCTGCTCAATCTAAGGAAAAGGATCCACAAGGGACAGGTACAAAAGCATCAAAAGAGCAATGACCTCCCTCTACAAGTGTTATCACAAACAAATTTGGAACCACCAAGTCCATGAATACTTCCACTTAGTCCGAGGACCCAAGTGCACAATCATCTTTGACTATCGTGATTGACCACTCCACCGAATTAGAAGTTGCTACTTTGAATTCTGAGATGGAACCCATACAGCCATAGCCCTTGACTGGGGCTCTGACCAAGACTGCCACTTCAGCTCTACTAAAGAACAAGCCTCTAGTACTTTAGCCTCACACAAGGATATAGAATCTAGTGCAAAGAGCACTACGAATCCATTGATCCACAAGTCGTGTTCTTCTCAATCAAAAGCTCCAATACACTTGAAACCAGCTAAACGATCGATCATGGGGATGTGAAAGAAGAGGGGCCAACACAAAGATCAATCAGAAGCTACAAGCTCTCAAGAACTGGACGGAATCCTCTTGACTTCATTTTCTCGTGCATATGTTCACGCCGACCTTAGAATTCAGACTGCTGAGCATCAAGAACTCTTAGAAAAGTCTTTGACATCATCAGAGCAATCACAAACTTATTGAACTTACCCCCAGCAGTCATGGGAAAAGTTATAAAGCAAATGACCAAGGTAGAGTAGGAGAAGCATCGCTTAATTCCTATGTTCTACACTGGGAAGCACACAGCAAGTTGGGAGGGTGTTGCAGCATTGGCCAAGAAAGCAAAAGGACAAAGTGAGTTTAAACGAAAATGGTATTCTAGTCGAGGGTTAGCTGCATGATATGGTAGCCACCTAATTTTAGACTATTGCTGAGCAAAGAAAGGCACTTTGGACTTTAATGCATGATCCAACATATGTGGCTCATATATCTCTCCAAGTGCTTGCACTTGTCCGTGGTGTCAACATTTCTAAATGGGCTAAACTTGATCCCTTGTGTGATAAGCTTCTTTCATAGGAAGAACTACACATTGCAGGTCAATTAGGACAACGAGACATGATGATTGATGCCACTAGATATATCTTCTGTCTCACCCATGACCCACAACTTCTTTATGACCATGCTTCATTAGAGTACAATCCTAGTTTCTACGAATAGCTTATTCCAAGGCTAAGTGATACAACACTAAATCTTACCTCTGCTTCCAGTACTACAATGACCGAATCTTCCTCAAAGGATGTGAAGTAGACTAACGTACATAAGCCTTCTACTAACCCGAACACTGTGGCTAGAAGAGGTATGCTTGCAACTCTAGATCCTAGCTAGGCACAATGCCACCGATGTCCCTCCTAACTCACCCCACCAGTTAATCTCAATTGAGCCGATTGACCCCGGGATGCTCCAAAGGATGTTACTAAGATACATCTCCAAATCAACCCTACTAAACTTGACCCTCCTTCTGCCGCCATCAAGCCTTTGCTAGTATAGCGACCATCGAGTACCATGGCTACTCATTCGGCAAAGAGATTCAATTCCTTTGAAACAGAATGCCTACTCCAATTTGAGGCCATATACACTAGTTATGCCGAGTTGTTTGCAATGATTGATGTAGGCCTCGCTAATGATGAGGCAGTTTAGGTTGCTTCTAAATGGCATCCCACTTGGGAGGACAATGAACATCTTTTCGATAAAAACCTCTTGATTCAGAAGGAATATGTTAGACTCTCCCTTAGGATCACTTGCTATCATGCTGATTTGTTCCTTCTTATGCTTATGTGACCAAAATCCAAGGCCAATCAGTACTTGACGAGCCTGAGCGAAATTGTCATTCCTCGAGCCTGTTGTTGCAAAAGTGGTTTTCTCATTGACTTGAGATTTCTTGCGATGATAGTTGTCTTATGACCACAGATAAGCAATGCCATACAGTCAATACACTTCAAGCTAACCCAACTTACTATGAGACCGCTTCACTGCACTCTATCATCCCAGCTCGAAATCTCGCCTTGCCATGAAAGTTGATATATCACCCATTGCTCGACAAGATTATGATCAAAGAGGAACTACGCATTGCCAGTCGCTTTGTAGGACCCTCTTTGATCGGCAGTTCAATAACTTATATTTGTGGACTAGATACCAAACCACCAAACTTGGATGCTTTTGCCAAATTGGAGTACACTTCGAATTTCTATGACTAGTGGATCCCAAAAACGGTAAAATACTAACCCTTTTTCCTTTTTAGTCTTAGTTTCTTTATACATATTTTTCTTTAGCTCGATTTGCTGCACTAATAAGAGCAAAAGTCCCTCTGACTTAAGAAAATAACACTGCATCTTATGTGAGGGCAAAAAATTAACACAAGAGGTACAAGCTCAAACCCTTTCGCTCCTCGTGTGATGGCGAAATTTAAGGAAGAAGAAAGCTGTTCATAATTCTTTCTATCTTTTTCCCTTGAATCAATTGCATGGTACTCTCAAAGTTTCACAAGTGAATGCAGGAAAACAATAAGTGACAAAGCAACGCAACGAACCTCAAGGCTCGAAGACAATATCATCGACGATAGAAGCTTTCCATGAACATCCTATGCTTGCGTGCAACAAGATTAAAGAATTGAAGCTGACACTAGCATCAGAACCTTCTTGAAGATCTCAAGCTTGAGAGGCATCACATCAAGGCATCGAAGGCCAATCAAGACTGTTAACAAGTTTATCTTGGAGCCTCACTAAAGGAACACGAGACTTAAAGAACCAGCAACAATGAGGTTCCACTTTCTTCAATGACACCATACATTTACAACAACATCTAATGGTCATCTACTTCCTTAGGAGCACTTGCGAATCGCTTCATCGATGAGCATACCAATCTTCATCGGCAAGTTCAAGTTTTTCTTCAACAATAGCTTCATCAGGGAATGTGCTTCAACGCCCATGCTCAATGTTCAAATTTTCATTGTACACACCTCAATGCACCAATCATCTTATGCACCAAGTTTTATCATTTGCAGCTAGCCTTCTGATCTCGTACTTCCATTTCTCCTTGTAAGGTAGCATGCTTATTGTATATCATTGTTGTTATCGACTTGCCAAAAAAAAGAGAGAAAAGAAAGAAAAAAAAACAAAAAAGAATAAGAAATATGCACACACATACACTCCACCACACCTAGGGGTCCTCAAGTTGGATGCGTCCAATGACCCTAGTTGGCTAGCTCCATCTCTAATCCCCTAGCCCTTTTCCCATTTTCCCACACCCTTACTTAGGGCACATCAACGTCAAGACATACCTAAGGAGTCTCGGCTCGCCTTGGTGGACTTGTCTCCCTGACTCACTTGCACATTTCATCCCTTCCTTTGATTCACCCAGCTTCATCAATCCTTACGTATCAAAAAGGTGAAAAGGTTCTTCAACATAAAGCCAACAATTGCATTAGTTACCATGTGTGGTTGATCCCACAGAGACCCATGTTCTTCAAGAGCTTATTGGATTGAACACCTACTCCTGTCCATCCCACATCAATGTCTCGCTAGCATCTTCATCATTCAATAACTACCTTTTCCCTCGACACGCACGATTCTTCCCATCCTCATTAGGTCAAGATCCCTTGATTCATCAAGTACAAGTCATCACTCATTGCAACATCCGTGAAGTAGTCTTCTAACTATGTATTAGACTATGTATGCATGCGCACTCACTATAGTATTTGCACAATAATCTATTCATAGTTTTGGGTCCTCGAGTGTGGGACAATACTTCAAGCTTGCTTGGAGTTCGACCCACTTCCCAAATCGAGAACATCATATATCATGTACGCGAGCAACAGACTAGCACTTTCCCCTAGGAAGTGTTTGCACGTGAGGTTTACTTTGAAGGTACAACGGTTCATGGAGGATCATAAGCCATCACTTCTACATCACCATTGAATCTCCCATCTTCCATTCTAGCTGTCTCCATTAGAAGAACCATTAGTCAAGTGTATCTTTAGCACAATCAAATCCTACAGGATTTCTCACCAGTAGCAACATCATCCTCTTCAAGCAGCAACAAATTCTTCATCAACAGCATTCATTTCTCCTTATCAAGATTATTTATTCAATTGATTGTTCCTAGCATTCCACATCTTCGGTGCAAGCTATAGTTTGCTGCCTGTGATGTGAGTGCCATGGGATTGGCACTTGTCTAGGGAAAATAATGTTAATAGTATTTTGAGAAGACTGCAAAAGTAGAAGTGTCGACTACTATTTTTTGGTGGATATTATTTTTATGGAGCTTTCGCGCCTTATTTTTGGACGCTTGGATTATATTTGTACGTCATGGACATCTATCAAACTATCATGCAGATGTATTAGTTTGTGAGAGCCAGCAGGCTCATTCTCGTGCAGATTGTATCTGCCACTCACAATTGTGTTTGTCGCACCTGCAACTATTGCGTCGAATACACACATGTATTTTTAATTAGAATATCTTAGGCTTGGTCTAATTATGCTAAGGTTGAAGTATGCAATGATGATTGACTAGCCTGGAGCCCACAAAGTGGGTAGGATGCAAACCCCAAATGCAAAAGGGGCACAAACCCTAAATACAAAAGAGGTGAAAACCCTGAACAAAAAAGGGGCGAAACCCTAAACCTAACCCTAATTCTTAGTCTACATAAGGATGGGAGGTCTCAGTTGTATGGACCCTTCTGGCACATCCATGCTGCAGAAGCTTCATCAGTGCCGCTACTCAAGCTTTCCGGTCTATCTTCTTGCTTCCATTGTGTTGAGAGTGACTGAAAGGGAGAGATGTGCTGAGCAAGGGACTGAGAGAAGGTGAAGCTCTTCACCATCCTCTTGCTTTGCTTGCCTTCTCTACTAGCTCTTCCACTCATTGTTGCGCTTGGTTGTGGATGCGACGGCATTGGATCGTGTTGATCGTGGTTGTGGAACCATCTTTGATCCTTTGAGTCATCAAACGCAAGAAAGTAAGCTAGGTGGGCTCACTGCAACTTGAGCTAGTCTTGTGTTTTTGCTTTCTTGGGTTGGAGAGGAGGATGCTTGGTTAGTTAAAGCGGAGTGTTGAGAGACAAGGTGAGATATTATTGCCAAAGTGAGTTGTAGCTCTTCTGAAACAATAGAAGTCCGTCCAAAGCCCTGATTGTTGGCGCGTTAAGCTCAACAGTCGCGTTCTTATTTTCTAAATGTGCTTACTCTATTGCCATTTCTTCTAGGATTCCGACTATGGCTTTAGGCTTTAGCGTTTCCAAAGATTATGGACAAGTTGGACAAGATTGTGGGAGCATGAGATTGCTTGTGCTTTCAAAGCTTTTATATTTATCCTAACATCATCTCACTACTTTACCTTGATCCTTGTTGAAGCTGATAGGTATGGTCACAATTGATGGTTGTGACTACTCGGTTTCCACACTCGATCATACATCAAGTTTTATTTGTAACAATTGGAAGGATTTGTTGCTTGAAATCCTTAGAACCCTTAGAAGCATTTACTAGCTTAGCACCTTAGGGAAAAGCGAGAGTGGACACATCTATGGATTGGTTATGTGGTGGGGCTATTGACTTCTTGCCCAGCCTTGTGGATTCCTTTTCTATGGTTTCAATAGTTGCTTGCTACCGTTGTTGTTTCTTTAGTTTTGTTTCTTTCTGTTGGATAAGGAAGGCATGAACTTAGGAGATTTGGTGCCTTCACTTGGTTTGGCAGCTGTATTACTGGACTACCAATGAGGGATCACTTTTCCTTTCATCTCCTCATCATGAGGCTTCTCTAGGTCATACTAAGTGATATTACAAGGTTGCTGCGGTGACTCAACAGCCTCTTGCTTTGAAGAGTTGAGCCTTTTAGCCATCTCCTCTTCATCAAACATATTAATTATGGGTGCTAAAATTTGTTCTTACTCGATTGTTGATCTTGGGGCTTTATCCCATTCAATTATGGGAGGCTTGTGAGATAAAGCCCTCAAGTGTTGATAAGCAACAATCCCACATTGTTGCCGGTTCTTCAAAACAACCAACGTCTCCTCGAAACCAAGAACCTTTGTCACCCAAACCAAAACAGAAAATCTGGTAGTATAGAAGCCTAGTGTAGCTGCTCAATCTAAGGAAAAGGATCCACAAGGGACAGGTACAAAAGCATCAAAAGAGCAATGACCTCCCTCTACAAGTGTTATCACAAACAAATTTGGAACCACCAAGTCCATGAATACTTCCACTTAGTCCGAGGACCCAAGTGCACAATCATCTTTGACTATCGTGATTGACCACTCCACCGAATTAGAAGTTGCTACTTTGAATTCTGAGATGGAACCCATACAGCCATAGCCCTTGACTGGGGCTCTGACCAAGACTGCCACTTCAGCTCTACTAAAGAACAAGCCTCTAGTACTTTAGCCTCACACAAGGATATAGAATCTAGTGCAAAGAGCACTACGAATCCATTGATCCACAAGTCGTGTTCTTCTCAATCAAAAGCTCCAATACACTTGAAACCAGCTAAACGATCGATCATGGGGATGTGAAAGAAGAGGGGCCAACACAAAGATCAATCAGAAGCTACAAGCTCTCAAGAACTGGACGGAATCCTCTTGACTTCATTTTCTCGTGCATATGTTCACGCCGACCTTAGAATTCAGACTGCTGAGCATCAAGAACTCTTAGAAAAGTCTTTGACATCATCAGAGCAATCACAAACTTATTGAACTTACCCCCAGCAGTCATGGGAAAAGTTATAAAGCAAATGACCAAGGTAGAGTAGGAGAAGCATCGCTTAATTCCTATGTTCTACACTGGGAAGCACACAGCAAGTTGGGAGGGTGTTGCAGCATTGGCCAAGAAAGCAAAAGGACAAAGTGAGTTTAAACGAAAATGGTATTCTAGTCGAGGGTTAGCTGCATGATATGGTAGCCACCTAATTTTAGACTATTGCTGAGCAAAGAAAGGCACTTTGGACTTTAATGCATGATCCAACATATGTGGCTCATATATCTCTCCAAGTGCTTGCACTTGTCCGTGGTGTCAACATTTCTAAATGGGCTAAACTTGATCCCTTGTGTGATAAGCTTCTTTCATAGGAAGAACTACACATTGCAGGTCAATTAGGACAACGAGACATGATGATTGATGCCACTAGATATATCTTCTGTCTCACCCATGACCCACAACTTCTTTATGACCATGCTTCATTAGAGTACAATCCTAGTTTCTACGAATAGCTTATTCCAAGGCTAAGTGATACAACACTAAATCTTACCTCTGCTTCCAGTACTACAATGACCGAATCTTCCTCAAAGGATGTGAAGTAGACTAACGTACATAAGCCTTCTACTAACCCGAACACTGTGGCTAGAAGAGGTATGCTTGCAACTCTAGATCCTAGCTAGGCACAATGCCACCGATGTCCCTCCTAACTCACCCCACCAGTTAATCTCAATTGAGCCGATTGACCCCGGGATGCTCCAAAGGATGTTACTAAGATACATCTCCAAATCAACCCTACTAAACTTGACCCTCCTTCTGCCGCCATCAAGCCTTTGCTAGTATAGCGACCATCGAGTACCATGGCTACTCATTCGGCAAAGAGATTCAATTCCTTTGAAACAGAATGCCTACTCCAATTTGAGGCCATATACACTAGTTATGCCGAGTTGTTTGCAATGATTGATGTAGGCCTCGCTAATGATGAGGCAGTTTAGGTTGCTTCTAAATGGCATCCCACTTGGGAGGACAATGAACATCTTTTCGATAAAAACCTCTTGATTCAGAAGGAATATGTTAGACTCTCCCTTAGGATCACTTGCTATCATGCTGATTTGTTCCTTCTTATGCTTATGTGACCAAAATCCAAGGCCAATCAGTACTTGACGAGCCTGAGCGAAATTGTCATTCCTCGAGCCTGTTGTTGCAAAAGTGGTTTTCTCATTGACTTGAGATTTCTTGCGATGATAGTTGTCTTATGACCACAGATAAGCAATGCCATACAGTCAATACACTTCAAGCTAACCCAACTTACTATGAGACCGCTTCACTGCACTCTATCATCCCAGCTCGAAATCTCGCCTTGCCATGAAAGTTGATATATCACCCATTGCTCGACAAGATTATGATCAAAGAGGAACTACGCATTGCCAGTCGCTTTGTAGGACCCTCTTTGATCGGCAGTTCAATAACTTATATTTGTGGACTAGATACCAAACCACCAAACTTGGATGCTTTTGCCAAATTGGAGTACACTTCGAATTTCTATGACTAGTGGATCCCAAAAACGGTAAAATACTAACCCTTTTTCCTTTTTAGTCTTAGTTTCTTTATACATATTTTTCTTTAGCTCGATTTGCTGCACTAATAAGAGCAAAAGTCCCTCTGACTTAAGAAAATAACACTGCATCTTATGTGAGGGCAAAAAATTAACACAAGAGGTACAAGCTCAAACCCTTTCGCTCCTCGTGTGATGGCGAAATTTAAGGAAGAAGAAAGCTGTTCATAATTCTTTCTATCTTTTTCCCTTGAATCAATTGCATGGTACTCTCAAAGTTTCACAAGTGAATGCAGGAAAACAATAAGTGACAAAGCAACGCAACGAACCTCAAGGCTCGAAGACAATATCATCGACGATAGAAGCTTTCCATGAACATCCTATGCTTGCGTGCAACAAGATTAAAGAATTGAAGCTGACACTAGCATCAGAACCTTCTTGAAGATCTCAAGCTTGAGAGGCATCACATCAAGGCATCGAAGGCCAATCAAGACTGTTAACAAGTTTATCTTGGAGCCTCACTAAAGGAACACGAGACTTAAAGAACCAGCAACAATGAGGTTCCACTTTCTTCAATGACACCATACATTTACAACAACATCTAATGGTCATCTACTTCCTTAGGAGCACTTGCGAATCGCTTCATCGATGAGCATACCAATCTTCATCGGCAAGTTCAAGTTTTTCTTCAACAATAGCTTCATCAGGGAATGTGCTTCAACGCCCATGCTCAATGTTCAAATTTTCATTGTACACACCTCAATGCACCAATCATCTTATGCACCAAGTTTTATCATTTGCAGCTAGCCTTCTGATCTCGTACTTCCATTTCTCCTTGTAAGGTAGCATGCTTATTGTATATCATTGTTGTTATCGACTTGCCAAAAAAAAGAGAGAAAAGAAAGAAAAAAAAACAAAAAAGAATAAGAAATATGCACACACATACACTCCACCACACCTAGGGGTCCTCAAGTTGGATGCGTCCAATGACCCTAGTTGGCTAGCTCCATCTCTAATCCCCTAGCCCTTTTCCCATTTTCCCACACCCTTACTTAGGGCACATCAACGTCAAGACATACCTAAGGAGTCTCGGCTCGCCTTGGTGGACTTGTCTCCCTGACTCACTTGCACATTTCATCCCTTCCTTTGATTCACCCAGCTTCATCAATCCTTACGTATCAAAAAGGTGAAAAGGTTCTTCAACATAAAGCCAACAATTGCATTAGTTACCATGTGTGGTTGATCCCACAGAGACCCATGTTCTTCAAGAGCTTATTGGATTGAACACCTACTCCTGTCCATCCCACATCAATGTCTCGCTAGCATCTTCATCATTCAATAACTACCTTTTCCCTCGACACGCACGATTCTTCCCATCCTCATTAGGTCAAGATCCCTTGATTCATCAAGTACAAGTCATCACTCATTGCAACATCCGTGAAGTAGTCTTCTAACTATGTATTAGACTATGTATGCATGCGCACTCACTATAGTATTTGCACAATAATCTATTCATAGTTTTGGGTCCTCGAGTGTGGGACAATACTTCAAGCTTGCTTGGAGTTCGACCCACTTCCCAAATCGAGAACATCATATGTCATGTACGCGAGCAACAGACTAGCACTTTCCCCTAGGAAGTGTTTGCACGTGAGGTTTACTTTGAAGGTACAACGGTTCATGGAGGATCATAAGCCATCACTTCTACATCACCATTGAATCTCCCATCTTCCATTCTAGCTGTCTCCATTAGAAGAACCATTAGTCAAGTGTATCTTTAGCACAATCAAATCCTACAGAATTTCTCACCAGTAGCAACATCATCCTCTTCAAGCAGCAACAAATTCTTCATCAACAGCATTCATTTCTCCTTATCAAGATTATTTATTCAATTGATTGTTCCTAGCATTCCACATCTTCGGTGCAAGCTATAGTTTGCTGCCTGTGATGTGAGTGCCATGGGATTGGCACTTGTCTAGGGAAAATAATGTTAATAGTATTTTGAGAAGACTGCAAAAGTAGAAGTGTCGACTACTATTTTTTGGTGGATATTATTTTTATGGAGATTTCGTGCCTTATTTTTGGACGCTTGGATTATATTTGTACGTCATGGACATCTATCAAACTATCATGCAGATGTATTAGTTTGTGAGAGCCAGCAGGCTCATTCTCGTGCAGATTGTATCTGCCACTCACAATTGTGTTTGTCGCACCTGCAACTATTGCGTCGAATACACACATGTATTTTTAATTAGAATATCTTAGGCTTGGTCTAATTATGCTAAGGTTGAAGTATGCAATGATGATTGACTAGCCTGGAGCCCACAAAGTGGGTAGGATGCAAACCCCAAATGCAAAAGGGGCACAAACCCTAAATACAAAAGAGGTGAAAACCCTGAACAAAAAAGGGGCGAAACCCTAAACCTAACCCTAATTCTTAGTCTACATAAGGATGGGAGGTCTCAGTTGTATGGACCCTTCTGGCACATCCATGCTGCAGAAGCTTCATCAGTGCCGCTACTCAAGCTTTCCGGTCTATCTTCTTGCTTCCATTGTGTTGAGAGTGACTGAAAGGGAGAGGTGTGCTGAGCAAGGGACTGAGAGAAGGTGAAGCTCTTCACCATCCTCTTGCTTTGCTTGCCTTCTCTACTAGCTCTTCCACTCATTGTTGCGCTTGGTTGTGGATGCGACGGCATTGGATCGTGTTGATCGTGGTTGTGGAACCATCTTTGATCCTTTGAGTCATCAAACGCAAGAAAGTAAGCTAGGTGGGCTCACTGCAACTTGAGCTAGTCTTGTGTTTTTGCTTTCTTGGGTTGGAGAGGAGGATGCTTGGTTAGTTAAAGCGGAGTGTTGAGAGACAAGGTGAGATATTATTGCCAAAGTGAGTTGTAGCTCTTCTGAAACAATAGAAGTCCGTCCAAAGCCCTGATTGTTGGCGCGTTAAGCTCAACAGTCGCGTTCTTATTTTCTAAATGTGCTTACTCTATTGCCATTTCTTCTAGGATTCCGACTATGGCTTTAGGCTTTAGCGTTTCCAAAGATTATGGACAAGTTGGACAAGATTGTGGGAGCATGAGATTGCTTGTGCTTTCAAAGCTTTTATATTTATCCTAACATCATCTCACTACTTTACCTTGATCCTTGTTGAAGCTGATAGGTATGGTCACAATTGATGGTTGTGACTACTCGGTTTCCACACTCGATCATACATCAAGTTTTATTTGTAACAATTGGAAGGATTTGTTGCTTGAAATCCTTAGAACCCTTAGAAGCATTTACTAGCTTAGCACCTTAGGGAAAAGCGAGAGTGGACACATCTATGGATTGGTTATGTGGTGGGGCTATTGACTTCTTGCCCAGCCTTGTGGATTCCTTTTCTATGGTTTCAATAGTTGCTTGCTACCGTTGTTGTTTCTTTAGTTTTGTTTCTTTCTGTTGGATAAGGAAGGCATGAACTTAGGAGATTTGGTGCCTTCACTTGGTTTGGCAGCTGTATTACTGGACTACCAATGAGGGATCACTTTTCCTTTCATCTCCTCATCATGAGGCTTCTCTAGGTCATACTAAGTGATATTACAAGGTTGCTGCGGTGACTCAACAGCCTCTTGCTTTGAAGAGTTGAGCCTTTTAGCCATCTCCTCTTCATCAAACATATTAATTATGGGTGCTAAAATTTGTTCTTACTCGATTGTTGATCTTGGGGCTTTATCCCATTCAATTATGGGAGGCTTGTGAGATAAAGCCCTCAAGTGTTGATAAGCAACAATCCCACATTGTTGCCGGTTCTTCAAAACAACCAACGTCTCCTCGAAACCAAGAACCTTTGTCACCCAAACCAAAACAGAAAATCTGGTAGTATAGAAGCCTAGTGTAGCTGCTCAATCTAAGGAAAAGGATCCACAAGGGACAGGTACAAAAGCATCAAAAGAGCAATGACCTCCCTCTACAAGTGTTATCACAAACAAATTTGGAACCACCAAGTCCATGAATACTTCCACTTAGTCCGAGGACCCAAGTGCACAATCATCTTTGACTATCGTGATTGACCACTCCACCGAATTAGAAGTTGCTACTTTGAATTCTGAGATGGAACCCATACAGCCATAGCCCTTGACTGGGGCTCTGACCAAGACTGCCACTTCAGCTCTACTAAAGAACAAGCCTCTAGTACTTTAGCCTCACACAAGGATATAGAATCTAGTGCAAAGAGCACTACGAATCCATTGATCCACAAGTCGTGTTCTTCTCAATCAAAAGCTCCAATACACTTGAAACCAGCTAAACGATCGATCATGGGGATGTGAAAGAAGAGGGGCCAACACAAAGATCAATCAGAAGCTACAAGCTCTCAAGAACTGGACGGAATCCTCTTGACTTCATTTTCTCGTGCATATGTTCACGCCGACCTTAGAATTCAGACTGCTGAGCATCAAGAACTCTTAGAAAAGTCTTTGACATCATCAGAGCAATCACAAACTTATTGAACTTACCCCCAGCAGTCATGGGAAAAGTTATAAAGCAAATGACCAAGGTAGAGTAGGAGAAGCATCGCTTAATTCCTATGTTCTACACTGGGAAGCACACAGCAAGTTGGGAGGGTGTTGCAGCATTGGCCAAGAAAGCAAAAGGACAAAGTGAGTTTAAACGAAAATGGTATTCTAGTCGAGGGTTAGCTGCATGATATGGTAGCCACCTAATTTTAGACTATTGCTGAGCAAAGAAAGGCACTTTGGACTTTAATGCATGATCCAACATATGTGGCTCATATATCTCTCCAAGTGCTTGCACTTGTCCGTGGTGTCAACATTTCTAAATGGGCTAAACTTGATCCCTTGTGTGATAAGCTTCTTTCATAGGAAGAACTACACATTGCAGGTCAATTAGGACAACGAGACATGATGATTGATGCCACTAGATATATCTTCTGTCTCACCCATGACCCACAACTTCTTTATGACCATGCTTCATTAGAGTACAATCCTAGTTTCTACGAATAGCTTATTCCAAGGCTAAGTGATACAACACTAAATCTTACCTCTGCTTCCAGTACTACAATGACCGAATCTTCCTCAAAGGATGTGAAGTAGACTAACGTACATAAGCCTTCTACTAACCCGAACACTGTGGCTAGAAGAGGTATGCTTGCAACTCTAGATCCTAGCTAGGCACAATGCCACCGATGTCCCTCCTAACTCACCCCACCAGTTAATCTCAATTGAGCCGATTGACCCCGGGATGCTCCAAAGGATGTTACTAAGATACATCTCCAAATCAACCCTACTAAACTTGACCCTCCTTCTGCCGCCATCAAGCCTTTGCTAGTATAGCGACCATCGAGTACCATGGCTACTCATTCGGCAAAGAGATTCAATTCCTTTGAAACAGAATGCCTACTCCAATTTGAGGCCATATACACTAGTTATGCCGAGTTGTTTGCAATGATTGATGTAGGCCTCGCTAATGATGAGGCAGTTTAGGTTGCTTCTAAATGGCATCCCACTTGGGAGGACAATGAACATCTTTTCGATAAAAACCTCTTGATTCAGAAGGAATATGTTAGACTCTCCCTTAGGATCACTTGCTATCATGCTGATTTGTTCCTTCTTATGCTTATGTGACCAAAATCCAAGGCCAATCAGTACTTGACGAGCCTGAGCGAAATTGTCATTCCTCGAGCCTGTTGTTGCAAAAGTGGTTTTCTCATTGACTTGAGATTTCTTGCGATGATAGTTGTCTTATGACCACAGATAAGCAATGCCATACAGTCAATACACTTCAAGCTAACCCAACTTACTATGAGACCGCTTCACTGCACTCTATCATCCCAGCTCGAAATCTCGCCTTGCCATGAAAGTTGATATATCACCCATTGCTCGACAAGATTATGATCAAAGAGGAACTACGCATTGCCAGTCGCTTTGTAGGACCCTCTTTGATCGGCAGTTCAATAACTTATATTTGTGGACTAGATACCAAACCACCAAACTTGGATGCTTTTGCCAAATTGGAGTACACTTCGAATTTCTATGACTAGTGGATCCCAAAAACGGTAAAATACTAACCCTTTTTCCTTTTTAGTCTTAGTTTCTTTATACATATTTTTCTTTAGCTCGATTTGCTGCACTAATAAGAGCAAAAGTCCCTCTGACTTAAGAAAATAACACTGCATCTTATGTGAGGGCAAAAAATTAACACAAGAGGTACAAGCTCAAACCCTTTCGCTCCTCGTGTGATGGCGAAATTTAAGGAAGAAGAAAGCTGTTCATAATTCTTTCTATCTTTTTCCCTTGAATCAATTGCATGGTACTCTCAAAGTTTCACAAGTGAATGCAGGAAAACAATAAGTGACAAAGCAACGCAACGAACCTCAAGGCTCGAAGACAATATCATCGACGATAGAAGCTTTCCATGAACATCCTATGCTTGCGTGCAACAAGATTAAAGAATTGAAGCTGACACTAGCATCAGAACCTTCTTGAAGATCTCAAGCTTGAGAGGCATCACATCAAGGCATCGAAGGCCAATCAAGACTGTTAACAAGTTTATCTTGGAGCCTCACTAAAGGAACACGAGACTTAAAGAACCAGCAACAATGAGGTTCCACTTTCTTCAATGACACCATACATTTACAACAACATCTAATGGTCATCTACTTCCTTAGGAGCACTTGCGAATCGCTTCATCGATGAGCATACCAATCTTCATCGGCAAGTTCAAGTTTTTCTTCAACAATAGCTTCATCAGGGAATGTGCTTCAACGCCCATGCTCAATGTTCAAATTTTCATTGTACACACCTCAATGCACCAATCATCTTATGCACCAAGTTTTATCATTTGCAGCTAGCCTTCTGATCTCGTACTTCCATTTCTCCTTGTAAGGTAGCATGCTTATTGTATATCATTGTTGTTATCGACTTGCCAAAAAAAAGAGAGAAAAGAAAGAAAAAAAAACAAAAAAGAATAAGAAATATGCACACACATACACTCCACCACACCTAGGGGTCCTCAAGTTGGATGCGTCCAATGACCCTAGTTGGCTAGCTCCATCTCTAATCCCCTAGCCCTTTTCCCATTTTCCCACACCCTTACTTAGGGCACATCAACGTCAAGACATACCTAAGGAGTCTCGGCTCGCCTTGGTGGACTTGTCTCCCTGACTCACTTGCACATTTCATCCCTTCCTTTGATTCACCCAGCTTCATCAATCCTTACGTATCAAAAAGGTGAAAAGGTTCTTCAACATAAAGCCAACAATTGCATTAGTTACCATGTGTGGTTGATCCCACAGAGACCCATGTTCTTCAAGAGCTTATTGGATTGAACACCTACTCCTGTCCATCCCACATCAATGTCTCGCTAGCATCTTCATCATTCAATAACTACCTTTTCCCTCGACACGCACGATTCTTCCCATCCTCATTAGGTCAAGATCCCTTGATTCATCAAGTACAAGTCATCACTCATTGCAACATCCGTGAAGTAGTCTTCTAACTATGTATTAGACTATGTATGCATGCGCACTCACTATAGTATTTGCACAATAATCTATTCATAGTTTTGGGTCCTCGAGTGTGGGACAATACTTCAAGCTTGCTTGGAGTTCGACCCACTTCCCAAATCGAGAACATCATATGTCATGTACGCGAGCAACAGACTAGCACTTTCCCCTAGGAAGTGTTTGCACGTGAGGTTTACTTTGAAGGTACAACGGTTCATGGAGGATCATAAGCCATCACTTCTACATCACCATTGAATCTCCCATCTTCCATTCTAGCTGTCTCCATTAGAAGAACCATTAGTCAAGTGTATCTTTAGCACAATCAAATCCTACAGAATTTCTCACCAGTAGCAACATCATCCTCTTCAAGCAGCAACAAATTCTTCATCAACAGCATTCATTTCTCCTTATCAAGATTATTTATTCAATTGATTGTTCCTAGCATTCCACATCTTCGGTGCAAGCTATAGTTTGCTGCCTGTGATGTGAGTGCCATGGGATTGGCACTTGTCTAGGGAAAATAATGTTAATAGTATTTTGAGAAGACTGCAAAAGTAGAAGTGTCGACTACTATTTTTTGGTGGATATTATTTTTATGGAGCTTTCGTGCCTTATTTTTGGACGCTTGGATTATATTTGTACGTCATGGACATCTATCAAACTATCATGCAGATGTATTAGTTTGTGAGAGCCAGCAGGCTCATTCTCGTGCAGATTGTATCTGCCACTCACAATTGTGTTTGTCGCACCTGCAACTATTGCGTCGAATACACACATGTATTTTTAATTAGAATATCTTAGGCTTGGTCTAATTATGCTAAGGTTGAAGTATGCAATGATGATTGACTAGCCTGGAGCCCACAAAGTGGGTAGGATGCAAACCCCAAATGCAAAAGGGGCACAAACCCTAAATACAAAAGAGGTGAAAACCCTGAACAAAAAAGGGGCGAAACCCTAAACCTAACCCTAATTCTTAGTCTACATAAGGATGGGAGGTCTCAGTTGTATGGACCCTTCTGGCACATCCATGCTGCAGAAGCTTCATCAGTGCCGCTACTCAAGCTTTCCGGTCTATCTTCTTGCTTCCATTGTGTTGAGAGTGACTGAAAGGGAGAGGTGTGCTGAGCAAGGGACTGAGAGAAGGTGAAGCTCTTCACCATCCTCTTGCTTTGCTTGCCTTCTCTACTAGCTCTTCCACTCATTGTTGCGCTTGGTTGTGGATGCGACGGCATTGGATCGTGTTGATCGTGGTTGTGGAACCATCTTTGATCCTTTGAGTCATCAAACGCAAGAAAGTAAGCTAGGTGGGCTCACTGCAACTTGAGCTAGTCTTGTGTTTTTGCTTTCTTGGGTTGGAGAGGAGGATGCTTGGTTAGTTAAAGCGGAGTGTTGAGAGACAAGGTGAGATATTATTGCCAAAGTGAGTTGTAGCTCTTCTGAAACAATAGAAGTCCGTCCAAAGCCCTGATTGTTGGCGCGTTAAGCTCAACAGTCGCGTTCTTATTTTCTAAATGTGCTTACTCTATTGCCATTTCTTCTAGGATTCCGACTATGGCTTTAGGCTTTAGCGTTTCCAAAGATTATGGACAAGTTGGACAAGATTGTGGGAGCATGAGATTGCTTGTGCTTTCAAAGCTTTTATATTTATCCTAACATCATCTCACTACTTTACCTTGATCCTTGTTGAAGCTGATAGGTATGGTCACAATTGATGGTTGTGACTACTCGGTTTCCACACTCGATCATACATCAAGTTTTATTTGTAACAATTGGAAGGATTTGTTGCTTGAAATCCTTAGAACCCTTAGAAGCATTTACTAGCTTAGCACCTTAGGGAAAAGCGAGAGTGGACACATCTATGGATTGGTTATGTGGTGGGGCTATTGACTTCTTGCCCAGCCTTGTGGATTCCTTTTCTATGGTTTCAATAGTTGCTTGCTACCGTTGTTGTTTCTTTAGTTTTGTTTCTTTCTGTTGGATAAGGAAGGCATGAACTTAGGAGATTTGGTGCCTTCACTTGGTTTGGCAGCTGTATTACTGGACTACCAATGAGGGATCACTTTTCCTTTCATCTCCTCATCATGAGGCTTCTCTAGGTCATACTAAGTGATATTACAAGGTTGCTGCGGTGACTCAACAGCCTCTTGCTTTGAAGAGTTGAGCCTTTTAGCCATCTCCTCTTCATCAAACATATTAATTATGGGTGCTAAAATTTGTTCTTACTCGATTGTTGATCTTGGGGCTTTATCCCATTCAATTATGGGAGGCTTGTGAGATAAAGCCCTCAAGTGTTGATAAGCAACAATCCCACATTGTTGCCGGTTCTTCAAAACAACCAACGTCTCCTCGAAACCAAGAACCTTTGTCACCCAAACCAAAACAGAAAATCTGGTAGTATAGAAGCCTAGTGTAGCTGCTCAATCTAAGGAAAAGGATCCACAAGGGACAGGTACAAAAGCATCAAAAGAGCAATGACCTCCCTCTACAAGTGTTATCACAAACAAATTTGGAACCACCAAGTCCATGAATACTTCCACTTAGTCCGAGGACCCAAGTGCACAATCATCTTTGACTATCGTGATTGACCACTCCACCGAATTAGAAGTTGCTACTTTGAATTCTGAGATGGAACCCATACAGCCATAGCCCTTGACTGGGGCTCTGACCAAGACTGCCACTTCAGCTCTACTAAAGAACAAGCCTCTAGTACTTTAGCCTCACACAAGGATATAGAATCTAGTGCAAAGAGCACTACGAATCCATTGATCCACAAGTCGTGTTCTTCTCAATCAAAAGCTCCAATACACTTGAAACCAGCTAAACGATCGATCATGGGGATGTGAAAGAAGAGGGGCCAACACAAAGATCAATCAGAAGCTACAAGCTCTCAAGAACTGGACGGAATCCTCTTGACTTCATTTTCTCGTGCATATGTTCACGCCGACCTTAGAATTCAGACTGCTGAGCATCAAGAACTCTTAGAAAAGTCTTTGACATCATCAGAGCAATCACAAACTTATTGAACTTACCCCCAGCAGTCATGGGAAAAGTTATAAAGCAAATGACCAAGGTAGAGTAGGAGAAGCATCGCTTAATTCCTATGTTCTACACTGGGAAGCACACAGCAAGTTGGGAGGGTGTTGCAGCATTGGCCAAGAAAGCAAAAGGACAAAGTGAGTTTAAACGAAAATGGTATTCTAGTCGAGGGTTAGCTGCATGATATGGTAGCCACCTAATTTTAGACTATTGCTGAGCAAAGAAAGGCACTTTGGACTTTAATGCATGATCCAACATATGTGGCTCATATATCTCTCCAAGTGCTTGCACTTGTCCGTGGTGTCAACATTTCTAAATGGGCTAAACTTGATCCCTTGTGTGATAAGCTTCTTTCATAGGAAGAACTACACATTGCAGGTCAATTAGGACAACGAGACATGATGATTGATGCCACTAGATATATCTTCTGTCTCACCCATGACCCACAACTTCTTTATGACCATGCTTCATTAGAGTACAATCCTAGTTTCTACGAATAGCTTATTCCAAGGCTAAGTGATACAACACTAAATCTTACCTCTGCTTCCAGTACTACAATGACCGAATCTTCCTCAAAGGATGTGAAGTAGACTAACGTACATAAGCCTTCTACTAACCCGAACACTGTGGCTAGAAGAGGTATGCTTGCAACTCTAGATCCTAGCTAGGCACAATGCCACCGATGTCCCTCCTAACTCACCCCACCAGTTAATCTCAATTGAGCCGATTGACCCCGGGATGCTCCAAAGGATGTTACTAAGATACATCTCCAAATCAACCCTACTAAACTTGACCCTCCTTCTGCCGCCATCAAGCCTTTGCTAGTATAGCGACCATCGAGTACCATGGCTACTCATTCGGCAAAGAGATTCAATTCCTTTGAAACAGAATGCCTACTCCAATTTGAGGCCATATACACTAGTTATGCCGAGTTGTTTGCAATGATTGATGTAGGCCTCGCTAATGATGAGGCAGTTTAGGTTGCTTCTAAATGGCATCCCACTTGGGAGGACAATGAACATCTTTTCGATAAAAACCTCTTGATTCAGAAGGAATATGTTAGACTCTCCCTTAGGATCACTTGCTATCATGCTGATTTGTTCCTTCTTATGCTTATGTGACCAAAATCCAAGGCCAATCAGTACTTGACGAGCCTGAGCGAAATTGTCATTCCTCGAGTCTGTTGTTGCAAAAGTGGTTTTCTCATTGACTTGAGATTTCTTGCGATGATAGTTGTCTTATGACCACAGATAAGCAATGCCATACAGTCAATACACTTCAAGCTAACCCAACTTACTATGAGACCGCTTCACTGCACTCTATCATCCCAGCTCGAAATCTCGCCTTGCCATGAAAGTTGATATATCACCCATTGCTCGACAAGATTATGATCAAAGAGGAACTACGCATTGCCAGTCGCTTTGTAGGACCCTCTTTGATCGGCAGTTCAATAACTTATATTTGTGGACTAGATACCAAACCACCAAACTTGGATGCTTTTGCCAAATTGGAGTACACTTCGAATTTCTATGACTAGTGGATCCCAAAAACGGTAAAATACTAACCCTTTTTCCTTTTTAGTCTTAGTTTCTTTATACATATTTTTCTTTAGCTCGATTTGCTGCACTAATAAGAGCAAAAGTCCCTCTGACTTAAGAAAATAACACTGCATCTTATGTGAGGGCAAAAAATTAACACAAGAGGTACAAGCTCAAACCCTTTCGCTCCTCGTGTGATGGCGAAATTTAAGGAAGAAGAAAGCTGTTCATAATTCTTTCTATCTTTTTCCCTTGAATCAATTGCATGGTACTCTCAAAGTTTCACAAGTGAATGCAAGAAAACAATAAGTGACAAAGCAACGCAACGAACCTCAAGGCTCGAAGACAATATCATCGACGATAGAAGCTTTCCATGAACATCCTATGCTTGCGTGCAACAAGATTAAAGAATTGAAGCTGACACTAGCATCAGAACCTTCTTGAAGATCTCAAGCTTGAGAGGCATCACATCAAGGCATCGAAGGCCAATCAAGACTGTTAACAAGTTTATCTTGGAGCCTCACTAAAGGAACACGAGACTTAAAGAACCAGCAACAATGAGGTTCCACTTTCTTCAATGACACCATACATTTACAACAACATCTAATGGTCATCTACTTCCTTAGGAGCACTTGCGAATCGCTTCATCGATGAGCATACCAATCTTCATCGGCAAGTTCAAGTTTTTCTTCAACAATAGCTTCATCAGGGAATGTGCTTCAACGCCCATGCTCAATGTTCAAATTTTCATTGTACACACCTCAATGCACCAATCATCTTATGCACCAAGTTTTATTATTTGCAGCTAGCCTTCTGATCTCGTACTTCCATTTCTCCTTGTAAGGTAGCATGCTTATTGTATATCATTGTTGTTATCGACTTGCCAAAAAAAAGAGAGAAAAGAAAGAAAAAAAAACAAAAAAGAATAAGAAATATGCACACACATACACTCCACCACACCTAGGGGTCCTCAAGTTGGATGCGTCCAATGACCCTAGTTGGCTAGCTCCATCTCTAATCCCCTAGCCCTTTTCCCATTTTCCCACACCCTTACTTAGGGCACATCAACGTCAAGACATACCTAAGGAGTCTCGGCTCGCCTTGGTGGACTTGTCTCCCTGACTCACTTGCACATTTCATCCCTTCCTTTGATTCACCCAGCTTCATCAATCCTTACGTATCAAAAAGGTGAAAAGGTTCTTCAACATAAAGCCAACAATTGCATTAGTTACCATGTGTGGTTGATCCCACAGAGACCCATGTTCTTCAAGAGCTTATTGGATTGAACACCTACTCCTGTCCATCCCACATCAATGTCTCGCTAGCATCTTCATCATTCAATAACTACCTTTTCCCTCGACACGCACGATTCTTCCCATCCTCATTAGGTCAAGATCCCTTGATTCATCAAGTACAAGTCATCACTCATTGCAACATCCGTGAAGTAGTCTTCTAACTATGTATTAGACTATGTATGCATGCGCACTCACTATAGTATTTGCACAATAATCTATTCATAGTTTTGGGTCCTCGAGTGTGGGACAATACTTCAAGCTTGCTTGGAGTTCGACCCACTTCCCAAATCGAGAACATCATATGTCATGTACGCGAGCAACAGACTAGCACTTTCCCCTAGGAAGTGTTTGCACGTGAGGTTTACTTTGAAGGTACAACGGTTCATGGAGGATCATAAGCCATCACTTCTACATCACCATTGAATCTCCCATCTTCCATTCTAGCTGTCTCCATTAGAAGAACCATTAGTCAAGTGTATCTTTAGCACAATCAAATCCTACAGAATTTCTCACCAGTAGCAACATCATCCTCTTCAAGCAGCAACAAATTCTTCATCAACAGCATTCATTTCTCCTTATCAAGATTATTTATTCAATTGATTGTTCCTAGCATTCCACATCTTCGGTGCAAGCTATAGTTTGCTGCCTGTGATGTGAGTGCCATGGGATTGGCACTTGTCTAGGGAAAATAATGTTAATAGTATTTTGAGAAGACTGCAAAAGTAGAAGTGTCGACTACTATTTTTTGGTGGATATTATTTTTATGGAGCTTTCGTGCCTTATTTTTGGACGCTTGGATTATATTTGTACGTCATGGACATCTATCAAACTATCATGCAGATGTATTAGTTTGTGAGAGCCAGCAGGCTCATTCTCGTGCAGATTGTATCTGCCACTCACAATTGTGTTTGTCGCACCTGCAACTATTGCGTCGAATACACACATGTATTTTTAATTAGAATATCTTAGGCTTGGTCTAATTATGCTAAGGTTGAAGTATGCAATGATGATTGACTAGCCTGGAGCCCACAAAGTGGGTAGGATGCAAACCCCAAATGCAAAAGGGGCACAAACCCTAAATACAAAAGAGGTGAAAACCCTGAACAAAAAAGGGGCGAAACCCTAAACCTAACCCTAATTCTTAGTCTACATAAGGATGGGAGGTCTCAGTTGTATGGACCCTTCTGGCACATCCATGCTGCAGAAGCTTCATCAGTGCCGCTACTCAAGCTTTCCGGTCTATCTTCTTGCTTCCATTGTGTTGAGAGTGACTGAAAGGGAGAGGTGTGCTGAGCAAGGGACTGAGAGAAGGTGAAGCTCTTCACCATCCTCTTGCTTTGCTTGCCTTCTCTACTAGCTCTTCCACTCATTGTTGCGCTTGGTTGTGGATGCGACGGCATTGGATCGTGTTGATCGTGGTTGTGGAACCATCTTTGATCCTTTGAGTCATCAAACGCAAGAAAGTAAGCTAGGTGGGCTCAGTGCAACTTGAGCTAGTCTTGTGTTTTTGCTTTCTTGGGTTGGAGAGGAGGATGCTTGGTTAGTTAAAGCGGAGTGTTGAGAGACAAGGTGAGATATTATTGCCAAAGTGAGTTGTAGCTCTTCTGAAACAATAGAAGTCCGTCCAAAGCCCTGATTGTTGGCGCGTTAAGCTCAACAGTCGCGTTCTTATTTTCTAAATGTGCTTACTCTATTGCCATTTCTTCTAGGATTCCGACTATGGCTTTAGGCTTTAGCGTTTCCAAAGATTATGGACAAGTTGGACAAGATTGTGGGAGCATGAGATTGCTTGTGCTTTCAAAGCTTTTATATTTATCCTAACATCATCTCACTACTTTACCTTGATCCTTGTTGAAGCTGATAGGTATGGTCACAATTGATGGTTGTGACTACTCGGTTTCCACACTCGATCATACATCAAGTTTTATTTGTAACAATTGGAAGGATTTGTTGCTTGAAATCCTTAGAACCCTTAGAAGCATTTACTAGCTTAGCACCTTAGGGAAAAGCGAGAGTGGACACATCTATGGATTGGTTATGTGGTGGGGCTATTGACTTCTTGCCCAGCCTTGTGGATTCCTTTTCTATGGTTTCAATAGTTGCTTGCTACCGTTGTTGTTTCTTTAGTTTTGTTTCTTTCTGTTGGATAAGGAAGGCATGAACTTAGGAGATTTGGTGCCTTCACTTGGTTTGGCAGCTGTATTACTGGACTACCAATGAGGGATCACTTTTCCTTTCATCTCCTCATCATGAGGCTTCTCTAGGTCATACTAAGTGATATTACAAGGTTGCTGCGGTGACTCAACAGCCTCTTGCTTTGAAGAGTTGAGCCTTTTAGCCATCTCCTCTTCATCAAACATATTAATTATGGGTGCTAAAATTTGTTCTTACTCGATTGTTGATCTTGGGGCTTTATCCCATTCAATTATGGGAGGCTTGTGAGATAAAGCCCTCAAGTGTTGATAAGCAACAATCCCACATTGTTGCCGGTTCTTCAAAACAACCAACGTCTCCTCGAAACCAAGAACCTTTGTCACCCAAACCAAAACAGAAAATCTGGTAGTATAGAAGCCTAGTGTAGCTGCTCAATCTAAGGAAAAGGATCCACAAGGGACAGGTACAAAAGCATCAAAAGAGCAATGACCTCCCTCTACAAGTGTTATCACAAACAAATTTGGAACCACCAAGTCCATGAATACTTCCACTTAGTCCGAGGACCCAAGTGCACAATCATCTTTGACTATCGTGATTGACCACTCCACCGAATTAGAAGTTGCTACTTTGAATTCTGAGATGGAACCCATACAGCCATAGCCCTTGACTGGGGCTCTGACCAAGACTGCCACTTCAGCTCTACTAAAGAACAAGCCTCTAGTACTTTAGCCTCACACAAGGATATAGAATCTAGTGCAAAGAGCACTACGAATCCATTGATCCACAAGTCGTGTTCTTCTCAATCAAAAGCTCCAATAGCCGGTTCTTCAAAACAACCAACGTCTCCTCGAAACCAAGAACCTTTGTCACCCAAACCAAAACAGAAAATCTGGTAGTATAGAAGCCTAGTGTAGCTGCTCAATCTAAGGAAAAGGATCCACAAGGGACAGGTACAAAAGCGTCAAAAGAGCAATGACCTCCCTCTACAAGTGTTATCACAAACAAATTTGGAACCACCAAATCCATGAATACTTCCACTTAGTCCGAGGACCCAAGTGCACAATCATCTTTGACTATCGTGATTGACCACTCCACCGAATTAGAAGTTGCTACTTTGAATTCTGAGATGGAACCCATACAGCCATAGCCCTTGACTGGGGCTCTGACCAAGACTGCCACTTCAGCTCTACTAAAGAACAAGCCTCTAGTACTTTAGTCTCACACAAAGATATAGAATCTAGTGCAAAGAGCACTACGAATCCATTGATCCACAAGTCGTGTTCTTCTCAATCAAAAGCTCCAATACACTTGAAACCAGCTAAACGATCGATCATGGGGATGTGAAAGAAGAGGGGCCAACACAAAGATCAATCAGAAGCTACAAGCTCTCAAGAACTGGACGGAATCCTCTTGACTTCATTTTCTCGTGCATATGTTCACGCCGACCTTAGAATTCAGACTGCTGAGCATCAAGAACTCTTAGAAAAGTCTTTGACATCATCAGAGCAATCACAAACTTATTGAACTTACCCCCAGCAGTCATGGGAAAAGTTATAAAGCAAATGACCAAGGTAGAGTAGGAGAAGCATCGCTTAATTCCTATGTTCTACACTGGGAAGCACACAGCAAGGCCAAGAAAGCAAAAGGACAAAGTGAGTTTAAACGAAAATGGTATTCTAGTCGAGGGTTAGCTGCATGATATGGTAGCCACCTAATTTTAGACTATTGCTGAGCAAAGAAAGGCACTTTGGACTTTAATGCATGATCCAACATATGTGGCTCATATATCTCTCCAAGTGCTTGCACTTGTCCGTGGTGTCAACATTTCTAAATGGGCTAAACTTGATCCCTTGTGTGATAAGCTTCTTTCATAGGAAGAACTACACATTGCAGGTCAATTAGGACAACGAGACATGATGATTGATGCCACTAGATATATCTTCTGTCTCACCCATGACCCACAACTTCTTTATGACCATGCTTCATTAGAGTACAATCCTAGTTTCTACGAATAGCTTATTCCAAGGCTAAGTGATACAACACTAAATCTTACCTCTGCTTCCAGTACTACAATGACCGAATCTTCATCAAAGGATGTGAAGTAGACTAACGTACATAAGCCTTCTACTAACCCGAACACTGTGGCTAGAAGAGGTATGCTTGCAACTCTAGATCCTAGCTAGGCACAATGCCACCGATGTCCCTCCTAACTCACCTCACCAGTTAATCTCAATTGAGCCGATTGACCCCGGGATGCTCCAAAGGATGTTACTAAGATACATCTCCAAATCAACCCTACTAAACTTGACCCTCCTTCTGCCGCCATCAAGCCTTTGCTAGTATAGCGACCATCGAGTACCATGGCTACTCATTCGGCAAAGAGATTCAATTCCTTTGAAACAGAATGCCTACTCCAATTTGAGGCCATATACACTAGTTATGCCGAGTTGTTTGCAATGATTGATGTAGGCCTCGCTAATGATGAGGGAGTTTAGGTTGCTTCTAAATGGCATCCCACTTGGGAGGACAATGAACATCTTTTCGATAAAAACCTCTTGATTCAGAAGGAATATGTTAGACTCTCCCTTAGGATCACTTGCTATCATGTTGATTTGTTCCTTCTTATGCTTATGTGACCAAAATCCAAGACCAATCAGTACTTGACGAGCCTGAGCGAAATTGTCATTCCTCGAGTCTGTTGTTGCAAAAGTGGTTTTCTCATTGACTTGAGATTTCTTGCGATGATAGTTGTCTTATGACCACGGATAAGCAATGCCATACAGTCAATACACTTCAAGCTAACCCAACTTACTATGAGACCGCTTCACTGCACTCTATCATCCCATCTCGAAATCTCGCCTTGCCATGAAAGTTGATATATCACCCATTGCTCGACAAGATTATGATCAAAGAGGAACTACGCATTGCCAGTCGCTTTGTAGGACCCTCTTTGATCGGCAGTTCAATAACTTATATTTGTGGACTAGATACCAAACCACCAAACTTGGATGCTTTTGCCAAATTGGAGTACACTTCGAATTTCTATGACTAGTGGATCCCAAAAACGGTAAAATACTAACCCTTTTTCCCTTTTAGTCTTAGTTTCTTTATACATATTTTTCTTTAGCTCGATTTGCTGCACTAATAAGAGCAAAAGTCCCTCTGACTTAAGAAAATAACACTGCATCTTATGTGAGGGCAAAAAATTAACACAAGAGGTACAAGCTCAAACCCTTTCGCTCCTCGTGTGATGGCGAAATTTAAGGAAGAAGAAAGCTGTTCATAATTCTTTCTATCTTTTTCCCTTGAATCAATTGCATGGTACTCTCAAAGTTTCACAAGTGAATGCAGGAAAACAATAAGTGACAAAGCAACGCAACGAACCTCAAGGCTCGAAGACAATATCATCGACGATAGAAGCTTTCCATGAACATCCTATGCTTGCATGCAACAAGATTAAAGAATTGAAGCTGACACTAGCATCAGAACCTTCTTGAAGATCTCAAGCTTGAGAGGCATCACATCAAGGCATCGAAGGCCAATCAAGACTGTTAACAAGTTTATCTTGGAGCCTCACTAAAGGAACACGAGACTTAAAGAACCAGCAACAATGAGGTTCCACTTTCTTCAATGACACCATACATTTACAACAACATCTAATGGTCATCTACTTCCTTAGGAGCACTTGCGAATCGCTTCATCGATGAGCATACCAATCTTCATCGGCAAGTTCAAGTTTTTCTTCAACAATAGCTTCATCAGGGAATGTGCTTCAACGCCCATGCTCAATGTTCAAATTTTCATTGTACACACCTCAATGCACCAATCATCTTATGCACCAAGTTTTATTATTTGCAGCTAGCCTTCTGATCTCGTACTTCCATTTCTCCTTGTAAGGTAGCATGCTTATTGTATATCATTGTTGTTATCGACTTGCCAAAAAAAAAAGAGAAAAGAAAGAAAAAAAAGAATAAGAAATATGCACACACATACACTCCACCACACCTAGGGGTCCTCAAGTTGGATGCGTCCAATGACCCTAGTTGGCTAGCTCCATCTCTAATCCCCTAGCCCTTTTCCCATTTTCCCACACCCTTACTTAGGGCACATCAACGTCAAGACATACCTAAGGAGTCTCGGCTCGCCTTGGTGGACTTGTCTCCCTGACTCACTTGCACATTTCATCCCTTCCTTTGATTCACCTAGCTTCATCAATCCTTACGTATCAAAAAGGTGAAAAGGTTCTTCAACATAAAGCCAACAATTGCATTAGTTACCATGTGTGGTTGATCCCACAGAGACCCATGTTCTTCAAGAGCTTATTGGATTGAACACCTACTCCTGTCCATCCCACATCAATGTCTCGCTAGCATCTTCATCATTCAATAACTACCTTTTCCCTCGACACGCACGATTCTTCCCATCCTCATTAGATCAAGATCCCTTGATTCATCAAGTACAAGTCATCACTCATTGCAACATCCGTGAAGTAGTCTTCTAACTATGTATTAGACTATGTATGCATGCGCACTCACTATAGTATTTGCACAATAATCTATTCATAGTTTTGGGTCCTCGAGTGTGGGACAATACTTCAAGCTTGCTTGGAGTTCGACCCACTTCCCAAATCGAGAACATCATATGTCATGTACGCGAGCAACAGACTAGCACTTTCCCCTAGGAAGTGTTTGCACGTGAGGTTTACTTTGAAGGTACAACGGTTCATGGAGGATCATAAGCCATCACTTCTACATCACCATTGAATCTCCCATCTTCCATTCTAGCTGTCTCCATTAGAAGAACCATTAGTCAAGTGTATCTTTAGCACAATCAAATCCTACAGAATTTCTCACCAGTAGCAACATCATCCTCTTCAAGCAGCAACAAATTCTTCATCAACAGCATTCATTTCTCCTTATCAAGATTATTTATTCAATTGATTGTTCCTAGCATTCCACATCTTCGGTGCAAGCTATAGTTTGCTGCCTGTGATGTGAGTGCCATGGGATTGGCACTTGTCTAGGGAAAATAATGTTAATAGTATTTTGAGAAGACTGCAAAAGTAGAAGTGTCGACTACTATTTTTTGGTGGATATTATTTTTATGGAGCTTTCGTGCCTTATTTTTGGACGCTTGGATTATATTTGTACGTCATGGACATCTATCAAACTATCATGCAGATGTATTAGTTTGTGAGAGCCAGCAGGCTCATTCTCGTGCAGATTGTATCTGCCACTCACAATTGTGTTTGTCGCACCTGCAACTATTGCGTCGAATACACACATGTATTTTTAATTAGAATATCTTAGGCTTGGTCTAATTATGCTAAGGTTGAAGTATGCAATGATGATTGACTAGCCTGGAGCCCACAAAGTGGGTAGGATGCAAACCCCAAATGCAAAAGGGGCACAAACCCTAAATACAAAAGAGGTGAAAACCCTGAACAAAAAAGGGGCGAAACCCTAAACCTAACCCTAATTCTTAGTCTACATAAGGATGGGAGGTCTCAGTTGTATGGACCCTTCTGGCACATCCATGCTGCAGAAGCTTCATCAGTGCCGCTACTCAAGCTTTCCGGTCTATCTTCTTGCTTCCATTGTGTTGAGAGTGACTGAAAGGGAGAGGTGTGCTGAGCAAGGGACTGAGAGAAGGTGAAGCTCTTCACCATCCTCTTGCTTTGCTTGTCTTCTCTACTAGCTCTTCCACTCATTGTTGCGCTTGGTTGTGGATGCGACGGCATTGGATCGTGTTGATCGTGGTTGTGGAACCATCTTTGATCCTTTGAGTCATCAAACGCAAGAAAGTAAGCTAGGTGAGCTCACTGCAACTTGAGCTAGTCTTGTGTTTTTGCTTTCTTGGGTTGGAGAGGAGGATGCTTGGTTAGTTAAAGCGGAGTGTTGAGAGACAAGGTGAGATATTATTGCCAAAGTGAGTTGTAGCTCTTCTGAAACAATAGAAGTCCGTCCAAAGCCCTGATTGTTGGCGCGTTAAGCTCAACAGCCGCGTTCTTATTTTCTAAATGTGCTTACTCTATTGCCATTTCTTCTAGGATTCCGACTATGGCTTTAGGCTTTAGCGTTTCCAAAGATTATGGACAAGTTGGACAAGATTGTGGGAGCATGAGATTGCTTGTGCTTTCAAAGCTTTTATATTTATCCTAACATCATCTCACTACTTTACCTTGATCCTTGTTGAAGCTGATAGGTATGGTCACAATTGATGGTTGTGACTACTCGGTTTCCACACTCGATCATACATCAAGTTTTATTTGTAACAATTGGAAGGATTTGTTGCTTGAAATCCTTAGAACCCTTAGAAGCATTTACTAGCTTAGCACCTTAGGGAAAAGCGAGAGTGGACACATCTATGGATTGGTTATGTGGTGGGGCTATTGACTTCTTGCCCAGCCTTGTGGATTCCTTTTCTATGGTTTCAATAGTTGCTTGCTACCGTTGTTGTTTCTTTAGTTTTGTTTCTTTCTGTTGGATAAGGAAGGCATGAACTTAGGAGATTTGGTGCCTTCACTTGGTTTGGCAGCTGTATTACTGGACTACTAATGAGGGATCACTTTTCCTTTCATCTCCTCATCATGAGGCTTCTCTAGGTCATACTAAGTGATATTACAAGGTTGCTGCGGTGACTCAACAGCCTCTTGCTTTGAAGAGTTGAGCCTTTTAGCCATCTCCTCTTCATCAAACATATTAATTATGGGTGCTAAAATTTGTTCTTACTCGATTGTTGATCTTGGGGCTTTATCCCATTCAATTATGGGAGGCTTGTGAGATAAAGCCCTCAAGTGTTGATAAGCAACAATCCCACATTGTTGCCGGTTCTTCAAAACAACCAACGTCTCCTCGAAACCAAGAACCTTTGTCACCCAAACCAAAACAGAAAATCTGGTAGTATAGAAGCCTAGTGTAGCTGCTCAATCTAAGGAAAAGGATCCACAAGGGACAGGTACAAAAGCATCAAAAGAGCAATGACCTCCCTCTACAAGTGTTATCACAAACAAATTTGGAACCACCAAGTCCATGAATACTTCCACTTAGTCCGAGGACCCAAGTGCACAATCATCTTTGACTATCGTGATTGACCACTCCACCGAATTAGAAGTTGCTACTTTGAATTCTGAGATGGAACCCATACAGCCATAGCCCTTGACTGGGGCTCTGACCAAGACTGCCACTTCAGCTCTACGAAAGAACAAGCCTCTAGTACTTTAGTCTCACACAAGGATATAGAATCTAGTGCAAAGAGCACTACGAATCCATTGATCCACAAGTCGTGTTCTTCTCAATCAAAAGCTCCAATACACTTGAAACCAGCTAAACGATCGATCATGGGGATGTGAAAGAAGAGGGGCCAACACAAAGATCAATCAGAAGCTACAAGCTCTCAAGAACTGGACGGAATCCTCTTGACTTCATTTTCTCGTGCATATGTTCACGCCGACCTTAGAATTCAGACTGCTGAGCATCAAGAACTCTTAGAAAAGTCTTTGACATCATCAGAGCAATCACAAACTTATTGAACTTACCCCCAGCAGTCATGGGAAAAGTTATAAAGCAAATGACCAAGGTAGAGTAGGAGAAGCATCGCTTAATTCCTATGTTCTACACTGGGAAGCACACAGCAAGGCCAAGAAAGCAAAAGGACAAAGTGAGTTTAAACGAAAATGGTATTCTAGTCGAGGGTTAGCTGCATGATATGGTAGCCACCTAATTTTAGACTATTGCTGAGCAAAGAAAGGCACTTTGGACTTTAATGCATGATCCAACATATGTGGCTCATATATCTCTCCAAGTGCTTGCACTTGTCCGTGGTGTCAACATTTCTAAATGGGCTAAACTTGATCCCTTGTGTGATAAGCTTCTTTCATAGGAAGAACTACACATTGCAGGTCAATTAGGACAACGAGACATGATGATTGATGCCACTAGATATATCTTCTGTCTCACCCATGACCCACAACTTCTTTATGACCATGCTTCATTAGAGTACAATCCTAGTTTCTACGAATAGCTTATTCCAAGGCTAAGTGATACAACACTAAATCTTACCTCTGCTTCCAGTACTACAATGACCGAATCTTCATCAAAGGATGTGAAGTAGACTAACGTACATAAGCCTTCTACTAACCCGAACACTGTGGCTAGAAGAGGTATGCTTGCAACTCTAGATCCTAGCTAGGCACAATGCCACCGATGTCCCTCCTAACTCACCCCACCAGTTAATCTCAATTGAGCCGATTGACCCCGGGATGCTCCAAAGGATGTTACTAAGATACATCTCCAAATCAACCCTACTAAACTTGACCCTCCTTCTGCCGCCATCAAGCCTTTGCTAGTATAGCGACCATCGAGTACCATGGCTACTCATTCGGCAAAGAGATTCAATTCCTTTGAAACAGAATGCCTACTCCAATTTGAGGCCATATACACTAGTTATGCCGAGTTGTTTGCAATGATTGATGTAGGCCTCGCTAATGATGAGGGAGTTTAGGTTGCTTCTAAATGGCATCCCACTTGGGAGGACAATGAACATCTTTTCGATAAAAACCTCTTGATTCAGAAGGAATATGTTAGACTCTCCCTTAGGATCACTTGCTATCATGCTGATTTGTTCCTTCTTATGCTTATGTGACCAAAATCCAAGACCAATCAGTACTTGACGAGCCTGAGCGAAATTGTCATTCCTCGAGTCTGTTGTTGCAAAAGTGGTTTTCTCATTGACTTGAGATTTCTTGCGATGATAGTTGTCTTATGACCACGGATAAGCAATGCCATACAGTCAATACACTTCAAGCTAACCCAACTTACTATGAGACCGCTTCACTGCACTCTATCATCCCATCTCGAAATCTCGCCTTGCCATGAAAGTTGATATATCACCCATTGCTCGACAAGATTATGATCAAAGAGGAACTACGCATTGCCAGTCGCTTTGTAGGACCCTCTTTGATCGGCAGTTCAATAACTTATATTTGTGGACTAGATACCAAACCACCAAACTTGGATGCTTTTGCCAAATTGGAGTACACTTCGAATTTCTATGACTAGTGGATCCCAAAAACGGTAAAATACTAACCCTTTTTTCTTTTTAGTCTTAGTTTCTTTATACATATTTTTCTTTAGCTCGATTTGCTGCACTAATAAGAGCAAAAGTCAAGACAAAATTAGAGACATGGATGTGATTGAGCTAGATCTTAGTACATTCAATTAGCTGACTTAGGAAAATAACATTGCATCTTATGTGAGGGAAAAAAATTAACACAAGAGGTACAAGCTCAAACCCTTTCGCTCCTCGTGTGATGGCGAAATTTAAGGAAGAAGAAAGCTGTTCATAATTCTTTCTATCTTTTTCCCTTGAATCAATTTCGTGGTACTCTCAAAGTTTCACAAGTGAATGCAGGAAAACAATAAGTGACAAAGCAATGCAACGAACCTCAAGGCTCGAAGACAATATCATCGACGATAGAAGCTTTCCATGAACATCCTATGCTTGCGTGCAACAAGATTAAAGAATTGAAGCTGACACTAGCATCAGAACCTTCTTGAAGATCTCAAGCTTGAGAGGCATCACATCAAGGCATCGAAGGCCAATCAAGACTGTTAACAAGTTTATCTTGGAGCCTCACTAAAGGAACACGAGACTTAAAGAACCAGCAACAATGAGGTTCCACTTTCTTCAATGACACCATACATTTACAACAACATCTAATGGTCATCTACTTCCTTAGGAGCACTTGCGAATCGCTTCATCGATGAGCATACCAATCTTCATCGGCAAGTTCAAGTTTTTCTTCAACAATAGCTTCATCAGGGAATGTGCTTCAACGCCCATGCTCAATGTTCAAATTTTCATTGTACACACCTCAATGCACCAATCATCTTATGCACCAAGTTTTATTATTTGCAGCTAGCCTTCTGATCTCGTACTTCCATTTCTCCTTGTAAGGTAGCATGCTTATTGTATATCATTGTTGTTATCGACTTGCCAAAAAAAAAAGAGAAAAGAAAGAAAAAAAAGAATAAGAAATATGCACACACATACACTCCACCACACCTAGGGGTCCTCAAGTTGGATGCGTCCAATGACCCTAGTTGGCTAGCTCCATCTCTAATCCCCTAGCCCTTTTCCCATTTTCCCACACCCTTACTTAGGGCACATCAACGTCAAGACATACCTAAGGAGTCTCGGCTCGCCTTGGTGGACTTGTCTCCCTGACTCACTTGCACATTTCATCCCTTCCTTTGATTCACCTAGCTTCATCAATCCTTACGTATCAAAAAGGTGAAAAGGTTCTTCAACATAAAGCCAACAATTGCATTAGTTACCATGTGTGGTTGATCCCACAGAGACCCATGTTCTTCAAGAGCTTATTGGATTGAACACCTACTCCTGTCCATCCCACATCAATGTCTCGCTAGCATCTTCATCATTCAATAACTACCTTTTCCCTCGACACGCACGATTCTTCCCATCCTCATTAGATCAAGATCCCTTGATTCATCAAGTACAAGTCATCACTCATTGCAACATCCGTGAAGTAGTCTTCTAACTATGTATTAGACTATGTATGCATGCGCACTCACTATAGTATTTGCACAATAATCTATTCATAGTTTTGGGTCCTCGAGTGTGGGACAATACTTCAAGCTTGCTTGGAGTTCGACCCACTTCCCAAATCGAGAACATCATATGTCATGTACGCGAGCAACAGACTAGCACTTTCCCCTAGGAAGTGTTTGCACGTGAGGTTTACTTTGAAGGTACAACGGTTCATGGAGGATCATAAGCCATCACTTCTACATCACCATTGAATCTCCCATCTTCCATTCTAGCTGTCTCCATTAGAAGAACCATTAGTCAAGTGTATCTTTAGCACAATCAAATCCTACAGAATTTCTCACCAGTAGCAACATCATCCTCTTCAAGCAGCAACAAATTCTTCATCAACAGCATTCATTTCTCCTTATCAAGATTATTTATTCAATTGATTGTTCCTAGCATTCCACATCTTCGGTGCAAGCTATAGTTTGCTGCCTGTGATGTGAGTGCCATGGGATTGGCACTTGTCTAGGGAAAATAATGTTAATAGTATTTTGAGAAGACTGCAAAAGTAGAAGTGTCGACTACTATTTTTTGGTGGATATTATTTTTATGGAGCTTTCGTGCCTTATTTTTGGACGCTTGGATTATATTTGTACGTCATGGACATCTATCAAACTATCATGCAGATGTATTAGTTTGTGAGAGCCAGCAGGCTCATTCTCGTGCAGATTGTATCTGCCACTCACAATTGTGTTTGTCGCACCTGCAACTATTGCGTCGAATACACACATGTATTTTTAATTAGAATATCTTAGGCTTGGTCTAATTATGCTAAGGTTGAAGTATGCAATGATGATTGACTAGCCTGGAGCCCACAAAGTGGGTAGGATGCAAACCCCAAATGCAAAAGGGGCACAAACCCTAAATACAAAAGAGGTGAAAACCCTGAACAAAAAAGGGGCGAAACCCTAAACCTAACCCTAATTCTTAGTCTACATAAGGATGGGAGGTCTCAGTTGTATGGACCCTTCTGGCACATCCATGCTGCAGAAGCTTCATCAGTGCCGCTACTCAAGCTTTCCGGTCTATCTTCTTGCTTCCATTGTGTTGAGAGTGACTGAAAGGGAGAGGTGTGCTGAGCAAGGGACTGAGAGAAGGTGAAGCTCTTCACCATCCTCTTGCTTTGCTTGTCTTCTCTACTAGCTCTTCCACTCATTGTTGCGCTTGGTTGTGGATGCGACGGCATTGGATCGTGTTGATCGTGGTTGTGGAACCATCTTTGATCCTTTGAGTCATCAAACGCAAGAAAGTAAGCTAGGTGAGCTCACTGCAACTTGAGCTAGTCTTGTGTTTTTGCTTTCTTGGGTTGGAGAGGAGGATGCTTGGTTAGTTAAAGCGGAGTGTTGAGAGACAAGGTGAGATATTATTGCCAAAGTGAGTTGTAGCTCTTCTGAAACAATAGAAGTCCGTCCAAAGCCCTGATTGTTGGCGCGTTAAGCTCAACAGCCGCGTTCTTATTTTCTAAATGTGCTTACTCTATTGCCATTTCTTCTAGGATTCCGACTATGGCTTTAGGCTTTAGCGTTTCCAAAGATTATGGACAAGTTGGACAAGATTGTGGGAGCATGAGATTGCTTGTGCTTTCAAAGCTTTTATATTTATCCTAACATCATCTCACTACTTTACCTTGATCCTTGTTGAAGCTGATAGGTATGGTCACAATTGATGGTTGTGACTACTCGGTTTCCACACTCGATCATACATCAAGTTTTATTTGTAACAATTGGAAGGATTTGTTGCTTGAAATCCTTAGAACCCTTAGAAGCATTTACTAGCTTAGCACCTTAGGGAAAAGCGAGAGTGGACACATCTATGGATTGGTTATGTGGTGGGGCTATTGACTTCTTGCCCAGCCTTGTGGATTCCTTTTCTATGGTTTCAATAGTTGCTTGCTACCGTTGTTGTTTCTTTAGTTTTGTTTCTTTCTGTTGGATAAGGAAGGCATGAACTTAGGAGATTTGGTGCCTTCACTTGGTTTGGCAGCTGTATTACTGGACTACTAATGAGGGATCACTTTTCCTTTCATCTCCTCATCATGAGGCTTCTCTAGGTCATACTAAGTGATATTACAAGGTTGCTGCGGTGACTCAACAGCCTCTTGCTTTGAAGAGTTGAGCCTTTTAGCCATCTCCTCTTCATCAAACATATTAATTATGGGTGCTAAAATTTGTTCTTACTCGATTGTTGATCTTGGGGCTTTATCCCATTCAATTATGGGAGGCTTGTGAGATAAAGCCCTCAAGTGTTGATAAGCAACAATCCCACATTGTTGCCGGTTCTTCAAAACAACCAACGTCTCCTCGAAACCAAGAACCTTTGTCACCCAAACCAAAACAGAAAATCTGGTAGTATAGAAGCCTAGTGTAGCTGCTCAATCTAAGGAAAAGGATCCACAAGGGACAGGTACAAAAGCATCAAAAGAGCAATGACCTCCCTCTACAAGTGTTATCACAAACAAATTTGGAACCACCAAGTCCATGAATACTTCCACTTAGTCCGAGGACCCAAGTGCACAATCATCTTTGACTATCGTGATTGACCACTCCACCGAATTAGAAGTTGCTACTTTGAATTCTGAGATGGAACCCATACAGCCATAGCCCTTGACTGGGGCTCTGACCAAGACTGCCACTTCAGCTCTACGAAAGAACAAGCCTCTAGTACTTTAGTCTCACACAAGGATATAGAATCTAGTGCAAAGAGCACTACGAATCCATTGATCCACAAGTCGTGTTCTTCTCAATCAAAAGCTCCAATACACTTGAAACCAGCTAAACGATCGATCATGGGGATGTGAAAGAAGAGGGGCCAACACAAAGATCAATCAGAAGCTACAAGCTCTCAAGAACTGGACGGAATCCTCTTGACTTCATTTTCTCGTGCATATGTTCACGCCGACCTTAGAATTCAGACTGCTGAGCATCAAGAACTCTTAGAAAAGTCTTTGACATCATCAGAGCAATCACAAACTTATTGAACTTACCCCCAGCAGTCATGGGAAAAGTTATAAAGCAAATGACCAAGGTAGAGTAGGAGAAGCATCGCTTAATTCCTATGTTCTACACTGGGAAGCACACAGCAAGGCCAAGAAAGCAAAAGGACAAAGTGAGTTTAAACGAAAATGGTATTCTAGTCGAGGGTTAGCTGCATGATATGGTAGCCACCTAATTTTAGACTATTGCTGAGCAAAGAAAGGCACTTTGGACTTTAATGCATGATCCAACATATGTGGCTCATATATCTCTCCAAGTGCTTGCACTTGTCCGTGGTGTCAACATTTCTAAATGGGCTAAACTTGATCCCTTGTGTGATAAGCTTCTTTCATAGGAAGAACTACACATTGCAGGTCAATTAGGACAACGAGACATGATGATTGATGCCACTAGATATATCTTCTGTCTCACCCATGACCCACAACTTCTTTATGACCATGCTTCATTAGAGTACAATCCTAGTTTCTACGAATAGCTTATTCCAAGGCTAAGTGATACAACACTAAATCTTACCTCTGCTTCCAGTACTACAATGACCGAATCTTCATCAAAGGATGTGAAGTAGACTAACGTACATAAGCCTTCTACTAACCCGAACACTGTGGCTAGAAGAGGTATGCTTGCAACTCTAGATCCTAGCTAGGCACAATGCCACCGATGTCCCTCCTAACTCACCCCACCAGTTAATCTCAATTGAGCCGATTGACCCCGGGATGCTCCAAAGGATGTTACTAAGATACATCTCCAAATCAACCCTACTAAACTTGACCCTCCTTCTGCCGCCATCAAGCCTTTGCTAGTATAGCGACCATCGAGTACCATGGCTACTCATTCGGCAAAGAGATTCAATTCCTTTGAAACAGAATGCCTACTCCAATTTGAGGCCATATACACTAGTTATGCCGAGTTGTTTGCAATGATTGATGTAGGCCTCGCTAATGATGAGGGAGTTTAGGTTGCTTCTAAATGGCATCCCACTTGGGAGGACAATGAACATCTTTTCGATAAAAACCTCTTGATTCAGAAGGAATATGTTAGACTCTCCCTTAGGATCACTTGCTATCATGCTGATTTGTTCCTTCTTATGCTTATGTGACCAAAATCCAAGACCAATCAGTACTTGACGAGCCTGAGCGAAATTGTCATTCCTCGAGTCTGTTGTTGCAAAAGTGGTTTTCTCATTGACTTGAGATTTCTTGCGATGATAGTTGTCTTATGACCACGGATAAGCAATGCCATACAGTCAATACACTTCAAGCTAACCCAACTTACTATGAGACCGCTTCACTGCACTCTATCATCCCATCTCGAAATCTCGCCTTGCCATGAAAGTTGATATATCACCCATTGCTCGACAAGATTATGATCAAAGAGGAACTACGCATTGCCAGTCGCTTTGTAGGACCCTCTTTGATCGGCAGTTCAATAACTTATATTTGTGGACTAGATACCAAACCACCAAACTTGGATGCTTTTGCCAAATTGGAGTACACTTCGAATTTCTATGACTAGTGGATCCCAAAAACGGTAAAATACTAACCCTTTTTTCTTTTTAGTCTTAGTTTCTTTATACATATTTTTCTTTAGCTCGATTTGCTGCACTAATAAGAGCAAAAGTCAAGACAAAATTAGAGACATGGATGTGATTGAGCTAGATCTTAGTACATTCAATTAGCTGACTTAGGAAAATAACATTGCATCTTATGTGAGGGAAAAAAATTAACACAAGAGGTACAAGCTCAAACCCTTTCGCTCCTCGTGTGATGGCGAAATTTAAGGAAGAAGAAAGCTGTTCATAATTCTTTCTATCTTTTTCCCTTGAATCAATTTCGTGGTACTCTCAAAGTTTCACAAGTGAATGCAGGAAAACAATAAGTGACAAAGCAATGCAACGAACCTCAAGGCTCGAAGACAATATCATCGACGATAGAAGCTTTCCATGAACATCCTATGCTTGCGTGCAACAAGATTAAAGAATTGAAGCTGACACTAGCATCAGAACCTTCTTGAAGATCTCAAGCTTGAGAGGCATCACATCAAGGCATCGAAGGCCAATCAAGACTGTTAACAAGTTTATCTTGGAGCCTCACTAAAGGAACACGAGACTTAAAGAACCAGCAACAATGAGGTTCCACTTTCTTCAATGACACCATACATTTACAACAACATCTAATGGTCATCTACTTCCTTAGGAGCACTTGCGAATCGCTTCATCGATGAGCATACCAATCTTCATCGGCAAGTTCAAGTTTTTCTTCAACAATAGCTTCATCAGGGAATGTGCTTCAACGCCCATGCTCAATGTTCAAATTTTCATTGTACACACCTCAATGCACCAATCATCTTATGCACCAAGTTTTATTATTTGCAGCTAGCCTTCTGATCTCGTACTTCCATTTCTCCTTGTAAGGTAGCATGCTTATTGTATATCATTGTTGTTATCGACTTGCCAAAAAAAAAAGAGAAAAGAAAGAAAAAAAAGAATAAGAAATATGCACACACATACACTCCACCACACCTAGGGGTCCTCAAGTTGGATGCGTCCAATGACCCTAGTTGGCTAGCTCCATCTCTAATCCCCTAGCCCTTTTCCCATTTTCCCACACCCTTACTTAGGGCACATCAACGTCAAGACATACCTAAGGAGTCTCGGCTCGCCTTGGTGGACTTGTCTCCCTGACTCACTTGCACATTTCATCCCTTCCTTTGATTCACCTAGCTTCATCAATCCTTACGTATCAAAAAGGTGAAAAGGTTCTTCAACATAAAGCCAACAATTGCATTAGTTACCATGTGTGGTTGATCCCACAGAGACCCATGTTCTTCAAGAGCTTATTGGATTGAACACCTACTCCTGTCCATCCCACATCAATGTCTCGCTAGCATCTTCATCATTCAATAACTACCTTTTCCCTCGACACGCACGATTCTTCCCATCCTCATTAGATCAAGATCCCTTGATTCATCAAGTACAAGTCATCACTCATTGCAACATCCGTGAAGTAGTCTTCTAACTATGTATTAGACTATGTATGCATGCGCACTCACTATAGTATTTGCACAATAATCTATTCATAGTTTTGGGTCCTCGAGTGTGGGACAATACTTCAAGCTTGCTTGGAGTTCGACCCACTTCCCAAATCGAGAACATCATATGTCATGTACGCGAGCAACAGACTAGCACTTTCCCCTAGGAAGTGTTTGCACGTGAGGTTTACTTTGAAGGTACAACGGTTCATGGAGGATCATAAGCCATCACTTCTACATCACCATTGAATCTCCCATCTTCCATTCTAGCTGTCTCCATTAGAAGAACCATTAGTCAAGTGTATCTTTAGCACAATCAAATCCTACAGAATTTCTCACCAGTAGCAACATCATCCTCTTCAAGCAGCAACAAATTCTTCATCAACAGCATTCATTTCTCCTTATCAAGATTATTTATTCAATTGATTGTTCCTAGCATTCCACATCTTCGGTGCAAGCTATAGTTTGCTGCCTGTGATGTGAGTGCCATGGGATTGGCACTTGTCTAGGGAAAATAATGTTAATAGTATTTTGAGAAGACTGCAAAAGTAGAAGTGTCGACTACTATTTTTTGGTGGATATTATTTTTATGGAGCTTTCGTGCCTTATTTTTGGACGCTTGGATTATATTTGTACGTCATGGACATCTATCAAACTATCATGCAGATGTATTAGTTTGTGAGAGCCAGCAGGCTCATTCTCGTGCAGATTGTATCTGCCACTCACAATTGTGTTTGTCGCACCTGCAACTATTGCGTCGAATACACACATGTATTTTTAATTAGAATATCTTAGGCTTGGTCTAATTATGCTAAGGTTGAAGTATGCAATGATGATTGACTAGCCTGGAGCCCACAAAGTGGGTAGGATGCAAACCCCAAATGCAAAAGGGGCACAAACCCTAAATACAAAAGAGGTGAAAACCCTGAACAAAAAAGGGGCGAAACCCTAAACCTAACCCTAATTCTTAGTCTACATAAGGATGGGAGGTCTCAGTTGTATGGACCCTTCTGGCACATCCATGCTGCAGAAGCTTCATCAGTGCCGCTACTCAAGCTTTCCGGTCTATCTTCTTGCTTCCATTGTGTTGAGAGTGACTGAAAGGGAGAGGTGTGCTGAGCAAGGGACTGAGAGAAGGTGAAGCTCTTCACCATCCTCTTGCTTTGCTTGTCTTCTCTACTAGCTCTTCCACTCATTGTTGCGCTTGGTTGTGGATGCGACGGCATTGGATCGTGTTGATCGTGGTTGTGGAACCATCTTTGATCCTTTGAGTCATCAAACGCAAGAAAGTAAGCTAGGTGAGCTCACTGCAACTTGAGCTAGTCTTGTGTTTTTGCTTTCTTGGGTTGGAGAGGAGGATGCTTGGTTAGTTAAAGCGGAGTGTTGAGAGACAAGGTGAGATATTATTGCCAAAGTGAGTTGTAGCTCTTCTGAAACAATAGAAGTCCGTCCAAAGCCCTGATTGTTGGCGCGTTAAGCTCAACAGCCGCGTTCTTATTTTCTAAATGTGCTTACTCTATTGCCATTTCTTCTAGGATTCCGACTATGGCTTTAGGCTTTAGCGTTTCCAAAGATTATGGACAAGTTGGACAAGATTGTGGGAGCATGAGATTGCTTGTGCTTTCAAAGCTTTTATATTTATCCTAACATCATCTCACTACTTTACCTTGATCCTTGTTGAAGCTGATAGGTATGGTCACAATTGATGGTTGTGACTACTCGGTTTCCACACTCGATCATACATCAAGTTTTATTTGTAACAATTGGAAGGATTTGTTGCTTGAAATCCTTAGAACCCTTAGAAGCATTTACTAGCTTAGCACCTTAGGGAAAAGCGAGAGTGGACACATCTATGGATTGGTTATGTGGTGGGGCTATTGACTTCTTGCCCAGCCTTGTGGATTCCTTTTCTATGGTTTCAATAGTTGCTTGCTACCGTTGTTGTTTCTTTAGTTTTGTTTCTTTCTGTTGGATAAGGAAGGCATGAACTTAGGAGATTTGGTGCCTTCACTTGGTTTGGCAGCTGTATTACTGGACTACTAATGAGGGATCACTTTTCCTTTCATCTCCTCATCATGAGGCTTCTCTAGGTCATACTAAGTGATATTACAAGGTTGCTGCGGTGACTCAACAGCCTCTTGCTTTGAAGAGTTGAGCCTTTTAGCCATCTCCTCTTCATCAAACATATTAATTATGGGTGCTAAAATTTGTTCTTACTCGATTGTTGATCTTGGGGCTTTATCCCATTCAATTATGGGAGGCTTGTGAGATAAAGCCCTCAAGTGTTGATAAGCAACAATCCCACATTGTTGCCGGTTCTTCAAAACAACCAACGTCTCCTCGAAACCAAGAACCTTTGTCACCCAAACCAAAACAGAAAATCTGGTAGTATAGAAGCCTAGTGTAGCTGCTCAATCTAAGGAAAAGGATCCACAAGGGACAGGTACAAAAGCATCAAAAGAGCAATGACCTCCCTCTACAAGTGTTATCACAAACAAATTTGGAACCACCAAGTCCATGAATACTTCCACTTAGTCCGAGGACCCAAGTGCACAATCATCTTTGACTATCGTGATTGACCACTCCACCGAATTAGAAGTTGCTACTTTGAATTCTGAGATGGAACCCATACAGCCATAGCCCTTGACTGGGGCTCTGACCAAGACTGCCACTTCAGCTCTACGAAAGAACAAGCCTCTAGTACTTTAGTCTCACACAAGGATATAGAATCTAGTGCAAAGAGCACTACGAATCCATTGATCCACAAGTCGTGTTCTTCTCAATCAAAAGCTCCAATACACTTGAAACCAGCTAAACGATCGATCATGGGGATGTGAAAGAAGAGGGGCCAACACAAAGATCAATCAGAAGCTACAAGCTCTCAAGAACTGGACGGAATCCTCTTGACTTCATTTTCTCGTGCATATGTTCACGCCGACCTTAGAATTCAGACTGCTGAGCATCAAGAACTCTTAGAAAAGTCTTTGACATCATCAGAGCAATCACAAACTTATTGAACTTACCCCCAGCAGTCATGGGAAAAGTTATAAAGCAAATGACCAAGGTAGAGTAGGAGAAGCATCGCTTAATTCCTATGTTCTACACTGGGAAGCACACAGCAAGGCCAAGAAAGCAAAAGGACAAAGTGAGTTTAAACGAAAATGGTATTCTAGTCGAGGGTTAGCTGCATGATATGGTAGCCACCTAATTTTAGACTATTGCTGAGCAAAGAAAGGCACTTTGGACTTTAATGCATGATCCAACATATGTGGCTCATATATCTCTCCAAGTGCTTGCACTTGTCCGTGGTGTCAACATTTCTAAATGGGCTAAACTTGATCCCTTGTGTGATAAGCTTCTTTCATAGGAAGAACTACACATTGCAGGTCAATTAGGACAACGAGACATGATGATTGATGCCACTAGATATATCTTCTGTCTCACCCATGACCCACAACTTCTTTATGACCATGCTTCATTAGAGTACAATCCTAGTTTCTACGAATAGCTTATTCCAAGGCTAAGTGATACAACACTAAATCTTACCTCTGCTTCCAGTACTACAATGACCGAATCTTCATCAAAGGATGTGAAGTAGACTAACGTACATAAGCCTTCTACTAACCCGAACACTGTGGCTAGAAGAGGTATGCTTGCAACTCTAGATCCTAGCTAGGCACAATGCCACCGATGTCCCTCCTAACTCACCCCACCAGTTAATCTCAATTGAGCCGATTGACCCCGGGATGCTCCAAAGGATGTTACTAAGATACATCTCCAAATCAACCCTACTAAACTTGACCCTCCTTCTGCCGCCATCAAGCCTTTGCTAGTATAGCGACCATCGAGTACCATGGCTACTCATTCGGCAAAGAGATTCAATTCCTTTGAAACAGAATGCCTACTCCAATTTGAGGCCATATACACTAGTTATGCCGAGTTGTTTGCAATGATTGATGTAGGCCTCGCTAATGATGAGGGAGTTTAGGTTGCTTCTAAATGGCATCCCACTTGGGAGGACAATGAACATCTTTTCGATAAAAACCTCTTGATTCAGAAGGAATATGTTAGACTCTCCCTTAGGATCACTTGCTATCATGCTGATTTGTTCCTTCTTATGCTTATGTGACCAAAATCCAAGACCAATCAGTACTTGACGAGCCTGAGCGAAATTGTCATTCCTCGAGTCTGTTGTTGCAAAAGTGGTTTTCTCATTGACTTGAGATTTCTTGCGATGATAGTTGTCTTATGACCACGGATAAGCAATGCCATACAGTCAATACACTTCAAGCTAACCCAACTTACTATGAGACCGCTTCACTGCACTCTATCATCCCATCTCGAAATCTCGCCTTGCCATGAAAGTTGATATATCACCCATTGCTCGACAAGATTATGATCAAAGAGGAACTACGCATTGCCAGTCGCTTTGTAGGACCCTCTTTGATCGGCAGTTCAATAACTTATATTTGTGGACTAGATACCAAACCACCAAACTTGGATGCTTTTGCCAAATTGGAGTACACTTCGAATTTCTATGACTAGTGGATCCCAAAAACGGTAAAATACTAACCCTTTTTTCTTTTTAGTCTTAGTTTCTTTATACATATTTTTCTTTAGCTCGATTTGCTGCACTAATAAGAGCAAAAGTCAAGACAAAATTAGAGACATGGATGTGATTGAGCTAGATCTTAGTACATTCAATTAGCTGACTTAGGAAAATAACATTGCATCTTATGTGAGGGAAAAAAATTAACACAAGAGGTACAAGCTCAAACCCTTTCGCTCCTCGTGTGATGGCGAAATTTAAGGAAGAAGAAAGCTGTTCATAATTCTTTCTATCTTTTTCCCTTGAATCAATTTCGTGGTACTCTCAAAGTTTCACAAGTGAATGCAGGAAAACAATAAGTGACAAAGCAATGCAACGAACCTCAAGGCTCGAAGACAATATCATCGACGATAGAAGCTTTCCATGAACATCCTATGCTTGCGTGCAACAAGATTAAAGAATTGAAGCTGACACTAGCATCAGAACCTTCTTGAAGATCTCAAGCTTGAGAGGCATCACATCAAGGCATCGAAGGCCAATCAAGACTGTTAACAAGTTTATCTTGGAGCCTCACTAAAGGAACACGAGACTTAAAGAACCAGCAACAATGAGGTTCCACTTTCTTCAATGACACCATACATTTACAACAACATCTAATGGTCATCTACTTCCTTAGGAGCACTTGCGAATCGCTTCATCGATGAGCATACCAATCTTCATCGGCAAGTTCAAGTTTTTCTTCAACAATAGCTTCATCAGGGAATGTGCTTCAACGCCCATGCTCAATGTTCAAATTTTCATTGTACACACCTCAATGCACCAATCATCTTATGCACCAAGTTTTATTATTTGCAGCTAGCCTTCTGATCTCGTACTTCCATTTCTCCTTGTAAGGTAGCATGCTTATTGTATATCATTGTTGTTATCGACTTGCCAAAAAAAAAAGAGAAAAGAAAGAAAAAAAAGAATAAGAAATATGCACACACATACACTCCACCACACCTAGGGGTCCTCAAGTTGGATGCGTCCAATGACCCTAGTTGGCTAGCTCCATCTCTAATCCCCTAGCCCTTTTCCCATTTTCCCACACCCTTACTTAGGGCACATCAACGTCAAGACATACCTAAGGAGTCTCGGCTCGCCTTGGTGGACTTGTCTCCCTGACTCACTTGCACATTTCATCCCTTCCTTTGATTCACCTAGCTTCATCAATCCTTACGTATCAAAAAGGTGAAAAGGTTCTTCAACATAAAGCCAACAATTGCATTAGTTACCATGTGTGGTTGATCCCACAGAGACCCATGTTCTTCAAGAGCTTATTGGATTGAACACCTACTCCTGTCCATCCCACATCAATGTCTCGCTAGCATCTTCATCATTCAATAACTACCTTTTCCCTCGACACGCACGATTCTTCCCATCCTCATTAGATCAAGATCCCTTGATTCATCAAGTACAAGTCATCACTCATTGCAACATCCGTGAAGTAGTCTTCTAACTATGTATTAGACTATGTATGCATGCGCACTCACTATAGTATTTGCACAATAATCTATTCATAGTTTTGGGTCCTCGAGTGTGGGACAATACTTCAAGCTTGCTTGGAGTTCGACCCACTTCCCAAATCGAGAACATCATATGTCATGTACGCGAGCAACAGACTAGCACTTTCCCCTAGGAAGTGTTTGCACGTGAGGTTTACTTTGAAGGTACAACGGTTCATGGAGGATCATAAGCCATCACTTCTACATCACCATTGAATCTCCCATCTTCCATTCTAGCTGTCTCCATTAGAAGAACCATTAGTCAAGTGTATCTTTAGCACAATCAAATCCTACAGAATTTCTCACCAGTAGCAACATCATCCTCTTCAAGCAGCAACAAATTCTTCATCAACAGCATTCATTTCTCCTTATCAAGATTATTTATTCAATTGATTGTTCCTAGCATTCCACATCTTCGGTGCAAGCTATAGTTTGCTGCCTGTGATGTGAGTGCCATGGGATTGGCACTTGTCTAGGGAAAATAATGTTAATAGTATTTTGAGAAGACTGCAAAAGTAGAAGTGTCGACTACTATTTTTTGGTGGATATTATTTTTATGGAGCTTTCGTGCCTTATTTTTGGACGCTTGGATTATATTTGTACGTCATGGACATCTATCAAACTATCATGCAGATGTATTAGTTTGTGAGAGCCAGCAGGCTCATTCTCGTGCAGATTGTATCTGCCACTCACAATTGTGTTTGTCGCACCTGCAACTATTGCGTCGAATACACACATGTATTTTTAATTAGAATATCTTAGGCTTGGTCTAATTATGCTAAGGTTGAAGTATGCAATGATGATTGACTAGCCTGGAGCCCACAAAGTGGGTAGGATGCAAACCCCAAATGCAAAAGGGGCACAAACCCTAAATACAAAAGAGGTGAAAACCCTGAACAAAAAAGGGGCGAAACCCTAAACCTAACCCTAATTCTTAGTCTACATAAGGATGGGAGGTCTCAGTTGTATGGACCCTTCTGGCACATCCATGCTGCAGAAGCTTCATCAGTGCCGCTACTCAAGCTTTCCGGTCTATCTTCTTGCTTCCATTGTGTTGAGAGTGACTGAAAGGGAGAGGTGTGCTGAGCAAGGGACTGAGAGAAGGTGAAGCTCTTCACCATCCTCTTGCTTTGCTTGTCTTCTCTACTAGCTCTTCCACTCATTGTTGCGCTTGGTTGTGGATGCGACGGCATTGGATCGTGTTGATCGTGGTTGTGGAACCATCTTTGATCCTTTGAGTCATCAAACGCAAGAAAGTAAGCTAGGTGAGCTCACTGCAACTTGAGCTAGTCTTGTGTTTTTGCTTTCTTGGGTTGGAGAGGAGGATGCTTGGTTAGTTAAAGCGGAGTGTTGAGAGACAAGGTGAGATATTATTGCCAAAGTGAGTTGTAGCTCTTCTGAAACAATAGAAGTCCGTCCAAAGCCCTGATTGTTGGCGCGTTAAGCTCAACAGCCGCGTTCTTATTTTCTAAATGTGCTTACTCTATTGCCATTTCTTCTAGGATTCCGACTATGGCTTTAGGCTTTAGCGTTTCCAAAGATTATGGACAAGTTGGACAAGATTGTGGGAGCATGAGATTGCTTGTGCTTTCAAAGCTTTTATATTTATCCTAACATCATCTCACTACTTTACCTTGATCCTTGTTGAAGCTGATAGGTATGGTCACAATTGATGGTTGTGACTACTCGGTTTCCACACTCGATCATACATCAAGTTTTATTTGTAACAATTGGAAGGATTTGTTGCTTGAAATCCTTAGAACCCTTAGAAGCATTTACTAGCTTAGCACCTTAGGGAAAAGCGAGAGTGGACACATCTATGGATTGGTTATGTGGTGGGGCTATTGACTTCTTGCCCAGCCTTGTGGATTCCTTTTCTATGGTTTCAATAGTTGCTTGCTACCGTTGTTGTTTCTTTAGTTTTGTTTCTTTCTGTTGGATAAGGAAGGCATGAACTTAGGAGATTTGGTGCCTTCACTTGGTTTGGCAGCTGTATTACTGGACTACTAATGAGGGATCACTTTTCCTTTCATCTCCTCATCATGAGGCTTCTCTAGGTCATACTAAGTGATATTACAAGGTTGCTGCGGTGACTCAACAGCCTCTTGCTTTGAAGAGTTGAGCCTTTTAGCCATCTCCTCTTCATCAAACATATTAATTATGGGTGCTAAAATTTGTTCTTACTCGATTGTTGATCTTGGGGCTTTATCCCATTCAATTATGGGAGGCTTGTGAGATAAAGCCCTCAAGTGTTGATAAGCAACAATCCCACATTGTTGCCGGTTCTTCAAAACAACCAACGTCTCCTCGAAACCAAGAACCTTTGTCACCCAAACCAAAACAGAAAATCTGGTAGTATAGAAGCCTAGTGTAGCTGCTCAATCTAAGGAAAAGGATCCACAAGGGACAGGTACAAAAGCATCAAAAGAGCAATGACCTCCCTCTACAAGTGTTATCACAAACAAATTTGGAACCACCAAGTCCATGAATACTTCCACTTAGTCCGAGGACCCAAGTGCACAATCATCTTTGACTATCGTGATTGACCACTCCACCGAATTAGAAGTTGCTACTTTGAATTCTGAGATGGAACCCATACAGCCATAGCCCTTGACTGGGGCTCTGACCAAGACTGCCACTTCAGCTCTACGAAAGAACAAGCCTCTAGTACTTTAGTCTCACACAAGGATATAGAATCTAGTGCAAAGAGCACTACGAATCCATTGATCCACAAGTCGTGTTCTTCTCAATCAAAAGCTCCAATACACTTGAAACCAGCTAAACGATCGATCATGGGGATGTGAAAGAAGAGGGGCCAACACAAAGATCAATCAGAAGCTACAAGCTCTCAAGAACTGGACGGAATCCTCTTGACTTCATTTTCTCGTGCATATGTTCACGCCGACCTTAGAATTCAGACTGCTGAGCATCAAGAACTCTTAGAAAAGTCTTTGACATCATCAGAGCAATCACAAACTTATTGAACTTACCCCCAGCAGTCATGGGAAAAGTTATAAAGCAAATGACCAAGGTAGAGTAGGAGAAGCATCGCTTAATTCCTATGTTCTACACTGGGAAGCACACAGCAAGGCCAAGAAAGCAAAAGGACAAAGTGAGTTTAAACGAAAATGGTATTCTAGTCGAGGGTTAGCTGCATGATATGGTAGCCACCTAATTTTAGACTATTGCTGAGCAAAGAAAGGCACTTTGGACTTTAATGCATGATCCAACATATGTGGCTCATATATCTCTCCAAGTGCTTGCACTTGTCCGTGGTGTCAACATTTCTAAATGGGCTAAACTTGATCCCTTGTGTGATAAGCTTCTTTCATAGGAAGAACTACACATTGCAGGTCAATTAGGACAACGAGACATGATGATTGATGCCACTAGATATATCTTCTGTCTCACCCATGACCCACAACTTCTTTATGACCATGCTTCATTAGAGTACAATCCTAGTTTCTACGAATAGCTTATTCCAAGGCTAAGTGATACAACACTAAATCTTACCTCTGCTTCCAGTACTACAATGACCGAATCTTCATCAAAGGATGTGAAGTAGACTAACGTACATAAGCCTTCTACTAACCCGAACACTGTGGCTAGAAGAGGTATGCTTGCAACTCTAGATCCTAGCTAGGCACAATGCCACCGATGTCCCTCCTAACTCACCCCACCAGTTAATCTCAATTGAGCCGATTGACCCCGGGATGCTCCAAAGGATGTTACTAAGATACATCTCCAAATCAACCCTACTAAACTTGACCCTCCTTCTGCCGCCATCAAGCCTTTGCTAGTATAGCGACCATCGAGTACCATGGCTACTCATTCGGCAAAGAGATTCAATTCCTTTGAAACAGAATGCCTACTCCAATTTGAGGCCATATACACTAGTTATGCCGAGTTGTTTGCAATGATTGATGTAGGCCTCGCTAATGATGAGGGAGTTTAGGTTGCTTCTAAATGGCATCCCACTTGGGAGGACAATGAACATCTTTTCGATAAAAACCTCTTGATTCAGAAGGAATATGTTAGACTCTCCCTTAGGATCACTTGCTATCATGCTGATTTGTTCCTTCTTATGCTTATGTGACCAAAATCCAAGACCAATCAGTACTTGACGAGCCTGAGCGAAATTGTCATTCCTCGAGTCTGTTGTTGCAAAAGTGGTTTTCTCATTGACTTGAGATTTCTTGCGATGATAGTTGTCTTATGACCACGGATAAGCAATGCCATACAGTCAATACACTTCAAGCTAACCCAACTTACTATGAGACCGCTTCACTGCACTCTATCATCCCATCTCGAAATCTCGCCTTGCCATGAAAGTTGATATATCACCCATTGCTCGACAAGATTATGATCAAAGAGGAACTACGCATTGCCAGTCGCTTTGTAGGACCCTCTTTGATCGGCAGTTCAATAACTTATATTTGTGGACTAGATACCAAACCACCAAACTTGGATGCTTTTGCCAAATTGGAGTACACTTCGAATTTCTATGACTAGTGGATCCCAAAAACGGTAAAATACTAACCCTTTTTTCTTTTTAGTCTTAGTTTCTTTATACATATTTTTCTTTAGCTCGATTTGCTGCACTAATAAGAGCAAAAGTCAAGACAAAATTAGAGACATGGATGTGATTGAGCTAGATCTTAGTACATTCAATTAGCTGACTTAGGAAAATAACACTGCATCTTATGTGAGGGAAAAAAATTAACACAAGAGGTACAAGCTCAAACCCTTTCGCTCCTCGTGTGATGGCGAAATTTAAGGAAGAAGAAAGCTGTTCATAATTCTTTCTATCTTTTTCCCTTGAATCAATTTCGTGGTACTCTCAAAGTTTCACAAGTGAATGCAGGAAAACAATAAGTGACAAAGCAATGCAACGAACCTCAAGGCTCGAAGACAATATCATCGACGATAGAAGCTTTCCATGAACATCCTATGCTTGCGTGCAACAAGATTAAAGAATTGAAGCTGACACTAGCATCAGAACCTTCTTGAAGATCTCAAGCTTGAGAGGCATCACATCAAGGCATCGAAGGCCAATCAAGACTGTTAACAAGTTTATCTTGGAGCCTCACTAAAGGAACACGAGACTTAAAGAACCAGCAACAATGAGGTTCCACTTTCTTCAATGACACCATACATTTACAACAACATCTAATGGTCATCTACTTCCTTAGGAGCACTTGCGAATCGCTTCATCGATGAGCATACCAATCTTCATCGGCAAGTTCAAGTTTTTCTTCAACAATAGCTTCATCAGGGAATGTGCTTCAACGCCCATGCTCAATGTTCAAATTTTCATTGTACACACCTCAATGCACCAATCATCTTATGCACCAAGTTTTATTATTTGCAGCTAGCCTTCTGATCTCGTACTTCCATTTCTCCTTGTAAGGTAGCATGCTTATTGTATATCATTGTTGTTATCGACTTGCCAAAAAAAAAAGAGAAAAGAAAGAAAAAAAAGAATAAGAAATATGCACACACATACACTCCACCACACCTAGGGGTCCTCAAGTTGGATGCGTCCAATGACCCTAGTTGGCTAGCTCCATCTCTAATCCCCTAGCCCTTTTCCCATTTTCCCACACCCTTACTTAGGGCACATCAACGTCAAGACATACCTAAGGAGTCTCGGCTCGCCTTGGTGGACTTGTCTCCCTGACTCACTTGCACATTTCATCCCTTCCTTTGATTCACCTAGCTTCATCAATCCTTACGTATCAAAAAGGTGAAAAGGTTCTTCAACATAAAGCCAACAATTGCATTAGTTACCATGTGTGGTTGATCCCACAGAGACCCATGTTCTTCAAGAGCTTATTGGATTGAACACCTACTCCTGTCCATCCCACATCAATGTCTCGCTAGCATCTTCATCATTCAATAACTACCTTTTCCCTCGACACGCACGATTCTTCCCATCCTCATTAGATCAAGATCCCTTGATTCATCAAGTACAAGTCATCACTCATTGCAACATCCGTGAAGTAGTCTTCTAACTATGTATTAGACTATGTATGCATGCGCACTCACTATAGTATTTGCACAATAATCTATTCATAGTTTTGGGTCCTCGAGTGTGGGACAATACTTCAAGCTTGCTTGGAGTTCGACCCACTTCCCAAATCGAGAACATCATATGTCATGTACGCGAGCAACAGACTAGCACTTTCCCCTAGGAAGTGTTTGCACGTGAGGTTTACTTTGAAGGTACAACGGTTCATGGAGGATCATAAGCCATCACTTCTACATCACCATTGAATCTCCCATCTTCCATTCTAGCTGTCTCCATTAGAAGAACCATTAGTCAAGTGTATCTTTAGCACAATCAAATCCTACAGAATTTCTCACCAGTAGCAACATCATCCTCTTCAAGCAGCAACAAATTCTTCATCAACAGCATTCATTTCTCCTTATCAAGATTATTTATTCAATTGATTGTTCCTAGCATTCCACATCTTCGGTGCAAGCTATAGTTTGCTGCCTGTGATGTGAGTGCCATGGGATTGGCACTTGTCTAGGGAAAATAATGTTAATAGTATTTTGAGAAGACTGCAAAAGTAGAAGTGTCGACTACTATTTTTTGGTGGATATTATTTTTATGGAGCTTTCGTGCCTTATTTTTGGACGCTTGGATTATATTTGTACGTCATGGACATCTATCAAACTATCATGCAGATGTATTAGTTTGTGAGAGCCAGCAGGCTCATTCTCGTGCAGATTGTATCTGCCACTCACAATTGTGTTTGTCGCACCTGCAACTATTGCGTCGAATACACACATGTATTTTTAATTAGAATATCTTAGGCTTGGTCTAATTATGCTAAGGTTGAAGTATGCAATGATGATTGACTAGCCTGGAGCCCACAAAGTGGGTAGGATGCAAACCCCAAATGCAAAAGGGGCACAAACCCTAAATACAAAAGAGGTGAAAACCCTGAACAAAAAAGGGGCGAAACCCTAAACCTAACCCTAATTCTTAGTCTACATAAGGATGGGAGGTCTCAGTTGTATGGACCCTTCTGGCACATCCATGCTGCAGAAGCTTCATCAGTGCCGCTACTCAAGCTTTCCGGTCTATCTTCTTGCTTCCATTGTGTTGAGAGTGACTGAAAGGGAGAGGTGTGCTGAGCAAGGGACTGAGAGAAGGTGAAGCTCTTCACCATCCTCTTGCTTTGCTTGTCTTCTCTACTAGCTCTTCCACTCATTGTTGCGCTTGGTTGTGGATGCGACGGCATTGGATCGTGTTGATCGTGGTTGTGGAACCATCTTTGATCCTTTGAGTCATCAAACGCAAGAAAGTAAGCTAGGTGAGCTCACTGCAACTTGAGCTAGTCTTGTGTTTTTGCTTTCTTGGGTTGGAGAGGAGGATGCTTGGTTAGTTAAAGCGGAGTGTTGAGAGACAAGGTGAGATATTATTGCCAAAGTGAGTTGTAGCTCTTCTGAAACAATAGAAGTCCGTCCAAAGCCCTGATTGTTGGCGCGTTAAGCTCAACAGCCGCGTTCTTATTTTCTAAATGTGCTTACTCTATTGCCATTTCTTCTAGGATTCCGACTATGGCTTTAGGCTTTAGCGTTTCCAAAGATTATGGACAAGTTGGACAAGATTGTGGGAGCATGAGATTGCTTGTGCTTTCAAAGCTTTTATATTTATCCTAACATCATCTCACTACTTTACCTTGATCCTTGTTGAAGCTGATAGGTATGGTCACAATTGATGGTTGTGACTACTCGGTTTCCACACTCGATCATACATCAAGTTTTATTTGTAACAATTGGAAGGATTTGTTGCTTGAAATCCTTAGAACCCTTAGAAGCATTTACTAGCTTAGCACCTTAGGGAAAAGCGAGAGTGGACACATCTATGGATTGGTTATGTGGTGGGGCTATTGACTTCTTGCCCAGCTTTGTGGATTCCTTTTCTATGGTTTCAATAGTTGCTTGCTACCGTTGTTGTTTCTTTAGTTTTGTTTCTTTCTGTTGGATAAGGAAGGCATGAACTTAGGAGATTTGGTTGGTGCCTTCACTTGGTTTGGCAGCTGTATTACTGGACTACTAATGAGGGATCACTTTTCCTTTCATCTCCTCATCATGAGGCTTCTCTAGGTCATACTAAGTGATATTACAAGGTTGCTGCGGTGACTCAACAGCCTCTTGCTTTGAAGAGTTGAGCCTTTTAGCCATCTCCTCTTCATCAAACATATTAATTATGGGTGCTAAAATTTGTTCTTACTCGATTGTTGATCTTGGGGCTTTATCCCATTCAATTATGGGAGGCTTGTGAGATAAAGCCCTCAAGTGTTGATAAGCAACAATCCCACATTGTTGCCGGTTCTTCAAAACAACCAACGTCTCCTCGAAACCAAGAACCTTTGTCACCCAAACCAAAACAGAAAATCTGGTAGTATAGAAGCCTAGTGTAGCTGCTCAATCTAAGGAAAAGGATCCACAAGGGACAGGTACAAAAGCATCAAAAGAGCAATGACCTCCCTCTACAAGTGTTATCACAAACAAATTTGGAACCACCAAGTCCATGAATACTTCCACTTAGTCCGAGGACCCAAGTGCACAATCATCTTTGACTATCGTGATTGACCACTCCACCGAATTAGAAGTTGCTACTTTGAATTCTGAGATGGAACCCATACAGCCATAGCCCTTGACTGGGGCTCTGACCAAGACTGCCACTTCAGCTCTACTAAAGAACAAGCCTCTAGTACTTTAGTCTCACACAAGGATATAGAATCTAGTGCAAAGAGCACTACGAATCCATTGATCCACAAGTCGTGTTCTTCTCAATCAAAAGCTCCAATACACTTGAAACCAGCTAAACGACCGATCATGGGGATGTGAAAGAAGAGGGGCCAACACAAAGATCAATCAGAAGCTACAAGCTCTCAAGAACTGGACAGAATCCTCTTGACTTCATTTTCTCGTGCATATGTTCACGCCGACCTTAGAATTCAGACTGCTGAGCATCAAGAACTCTTAGAAAAGTCTTTGACATCATCAGAGCAATCACAAACTTATTGAACTTACCCCCAGCAGTCATGGGAAAAGTTATAAAGCAAATGACCAAGGTAGAGTAGGAGAAGCATCGCTTAATTCCTATGTTCTACACTGGGAAGCACACAGCAAGGCCAAGAAAGCAAAAGGACAAAGTGAGTTTAAACGAAAATGGTATTCTAGTCGAGGGTTAGCTGCATGATATGGTAGCCACCTAATTTTAGACTATTGCTGAGCAAAGAAAGGCACTTTGGACTTTAATGCATGATCCAACATATGTGGCTCATATATCTCTCCAAGTGCTTGCACTTGTCCGTGGTGTCAACATTTCTAAATGGGCTAAACTTGATCCCTTGTGTGATAAGCTTCTTTCATAGGAAGAACTACACATTGCAGGTCAATTAGGACAACGAGACATGATGATTGATGCCACTAGATATATCTTCTGTCTCACCCATGACCCACAACTTCTTTATGACCATGCTTCATTAGAGTACAATCCTAGTTTCTACGAATAGCTTATTCCAAGGCTAAGTGATACAACACTAAATCTTACCTCTGCTTCCAGTACTACAATGACCGAATCTTCCTCAAAGGATGTGAAGTAGACTAACGTACATAAGCCTTCTACTAACCCGAACACTGTGGCTAGAAGAGGTATGCTTGCAACTCTAGATCCTAGCTAGGCACAATGCCACCGATGTCCCTCCTAACTCACCCCACCAGTTAATCTCAATTGAGCCGATTGACCCCGGGATGCTCCAAAGGATGTTACTAAGATACATCTCCAAATCAACCCTACTAAACTTGACCCTCCTTCTGCCGCCATCAAGCCTTTGCTAGTATAGCGACCATCGAGTACCATGGCTACTCATTCGGCAAAGAGATTCAATTCCTTTGAAACAGAATGCCTACTCCAATTTGAGGCCATATACACTAGTTATGCCGAGTTGTTTGCAATGATTGATGTAGGCCTCGCTAATGATGAGGCAGTTTAGGTTGCTTCTAAATGGCATCCCACTTGGGAGGACAATGAACATCTTTTCGATAAAAACCTCTTGATTCAGAAGGAATATGTTAGACTCTCCCTTAGGATCACTTGCTATCATGCTGATTTGTTCCTTCTTATGCTTATGTGACCAAAATCCAAGACCAATTAGTACTTGACGAGCCTGAGCGAAATTGTCATTCCTCGAGTCTGTTGTTGCAAAAGTGGTTTTCTCATTGACTTGAGATTTCTTGCGATGATAGTTGTCTTATGACCACAGATAAGCAATGCCATACAGTCAATACACTTCAAGCTAACCCAACTTACTATGAGACCGCTTCACTGCACTCTATCATCCCAGCTCGAAATCTCGCCTTGCCATGAAAGTTGATATATCACCCATTGCTCGACAAGATTATGATCAAAGAGGAACTACGCATTGCCAGTCGCTTTGTAGGACCCTCTTTGATCGGCAGTTCAATAACTTATATTTGTGGACTAGATACCAAACCACCAAACTTGGATGCTTTTGCCAAATTGGAGTACACTTCGAATTTCTATGACTAGTGGATCCCAAAAACGGTAAAATACTAACCCTTTTTCCTTTTTAGTCTTAGTTTCTTTATACATATTTTTCTTTAGCTCGATTTGCTGCACTAATAAGAGCAAAAGTCAAGACAAAATTAGAGACATGGATGTGATTGAGCTAGATCTTAGTACATTCAATTAGCTGACTTAGGAAAATAACACTGCATCTTATGTGAGGGAAAAAAATTAACACAAGAGGTACAAGCTCAAACCCTTTCGCTCCTCGTGTGATGGCGAAATTTAAGGAAGAAGAAAGCTGTTCATAATTCTTTCTATCTTTTTCCCTTGAATCAATTGCATGGTACTCTCAAAGTTTCACAAGTGAATGCAGGAAAACAATAAGTGACAAAGCAATGCAACGAACCTCAAGGCTCGAAGACAATATCATCGACGATAGAAGCTTTCCATGAACATCCTATGCTTGCGTGCAACAAGATTAAAGAATTGAAGCTGACACTAGCATCAGAACCTTCTTGAAGATCTCAAGCTTGAGAGGCATCACATCAAGGCATCGAAGGCCAATCAAGACTGTTAACAAGTTTATCTTGGAGCCTCACTAAAGGAACACGAGACTTAAAGAACCAGCAACAATGAGGTTCCAGTTTCTTCAATGACACCATACATTTACAACAACATCTAATGGTCATCTACTTCCTTAGGAGCACTTGCGAATCGCTTCATCGATGAGCATACCAATCTTCATCGGCAAGTTCAAGTTTTTCTTCAACAATAGCTTCATCAGGGAATGTGCTTCAACGCCCATGCTCAATGTTCAAATTTTCATTGTACACACCTCAATGCACCAATCATCTTATGCACCAAGTTTTATTATTTGCAGCTAGCCTTCTGATCTCGTACTTCCATTTCTCCTTGTAAGGTAGCATGCTTATTGTATATCATTGTTGTTATCGACTTGCCAAAAAAAAAAGAGAAAAGAAAGAAAAAAAACAAAAAAGAATAAGAAATATGCACACACATACACTCCACCACACCTAGGGGTCCTCAAGTTGGATGCGTCCAATGACCCTAGTTGGCTAGCTCCATCTCTAATCCCCTAGCCCTTTTCCCATTTTCCCACACCCTTACTTAGGGCACATCAACGTCAAGACATACCTAAGGAGTCTCGGCTCGCCTTGGTGGACTTGTCTCCCTGACTCACTTGCACATTTCATCCCTTCCTTTGATTCACCCAGCTTCATCAATCCTTACGTATCAAAAAGGTGAAAAGGTTCTTCAACATAAAGCCAACAATTGCATTAGTTACCATGTGTGGTTGATCCCACAGAGACCCATGTTCTTCAAGAGCTTATTGGATTGAACACCTACTCCTGTCCATCCCACATCAATGTCTCGCTAGCATCTTCATCATTCAATAACTACCTTTTCCCTCGACACGCACGATTCTTCCCATCCTCATTAGGTCAAGATCCCTTGATTCATCAAGTACAAGTCATCACTCATTGCAACATCCGTGAAGTAGTCTTCTAACTATGTATTAGACTATGTATGCATGCGCACTCACTATAGTATTTGCACAATAATCTATTCATAGTTTTGGGTCCTCGAGTGTGGGACAATACTTCAAGCTTGCTTGGAGTTCGACCCACTTCCCAAATCGAGAACATCATATGTCATGTACGCGAGCAACAGACTAGCACTTTCCCCTAGGAAGTGTTTGCACGTGAGGTTTACTTTGAAGGTACAACGGTTCATGGAGGATCATAAGCCATCACTTCTACATCACCATTGAATCTCCCATCTTCCATTCTAGCTGTCTCCATTAGAAGAACCATTAGTCAAGTGTATCTTTAGCACAATCAAATCCTACAGAATTTCTCACCAGTAGCAACATCATCCTCTTCAAGCAGCAACAAATTCTTCATCAACAGCATTCATTTCTCCTTATCAAGATTATTTATTCAATTGATTGTTCCTAGCATTCCACATCTTCGGTGCAAGCTATAGTTTGCTGCCTGTGATGTGAGTGCCGTGGGATTGGCACTTGTCTAGGGAAAATAATGTTAATAGTATTTTGAGAAGACTGCAAAAGTAGAAGTGTCGACTACTATTTTTTGGTGGATATTATTTTTATGGAGCTTTCGCGCCTTATTTTTGGACGCTTGGATTATATTTGTACGTCATGGACATCTATCAAACTATCATGCAGATGTATTAGTTTGTGAGAGCCAGCAGGCTCATTCTCGTGCAGATTGTATCTGCCACTCACAATTGTGTTTGTCGCACCTGCAACTATTGCGTCGAATACACACATGTATTTTTAATTAGAATATCTTAGGCTTGGTCTAATTATGCTAAGGTTGAAGTATGCAATGATGATTGACTAGCCTGGAGCCCACAAAGTGGGTAGGATGCAAACCCCAAATGCAAAAGGGGCACAAACCCTAAATACAAAAGAGGTGAAAACCCTGAACAAAAAAGGGGCGAAACCCTAAACCTAACCCTAATTCTTAGTCTACATAAGGATGGGAGGTCTCAGTTGTATGGACCCTTCTGGCACATCCATGCTGCAGAAGCTTTATCAGTGCCGCTACTCAAGCTTTCCGGTCTATCTTCTTGCTTCCATTGTGTTGAGAGTGACTGAAAGGGAGAGGTGTGCTGAGCAAGGGACTGAGAGAAGGTGAAGCTCTTCACCATCCTCTTGCTTTGCTTGTCTTCTCTACTAGCTCTTCCACTCATTGTTGCGCTTGGTTGTGGATGCGACGGCATTGGATCGTGTTGATCGTGGTTGTGGAACCATCTTTGATCCTTTGAGTCATCAAACGCAAGAAAGTAAGCTAGGTGAGCTCACTGCAACTTGAGCTAGTCTTGTGTTTTTGCTTTCTTGGGTTGGAGAGGAGGATGCTTGGTTAGTTAAAGCGGAGTGTTGAGAGACAAGGTGAGATATTATTGCCAAAGTGAGTTGTAGCTCCTCTGAAACAATAGAAGTCCGTCCAAAGCCCTGATTGTTGGCGCGTTAAGCTCAACAGCCGCGTTCTTATTTTCTAAATGTGCTTACTCTATTGCCATTTCTTCTAGGATTCCGACTATGGCTTTAGGCTTTAGCGTTTCCAAAGATTATGGACAAGTTGGACAAGATTGTGGGAGCATGAGATTGCTTGTGCTTTCAAAGCTTTTATATTTATCCTAACATCATCTCACTACTTTACCTTGATCCTTGTTGAAGCTGATAGGTATGGTCACAATTGATGGTTGTGACTACTCGGTTTCCACACTCGATCATACATCAAGTTTTATTTGTAACAATTGGAAGGATTTGTTGCTTGAAATCCTTAGAACCCTTAGAAGCGTTTACTAGCTTAGCACCTTAGGGAAAAGCGAGAGTGGACACATCTATGGATTGGTTATGTGGTGGGGCTATTGACTTCTTGCCCAGCTTTGTGGATTCCTTTTCTATGGTTTCAATAGTTGCTTGCTACCGTTGTTGTTTCTTTAGTTTTGTTTCTTTCTGTTGGATAAGGAAGGCATGAACTTAGGAGATTTGGTTGGTGCCTTCACTTGGTTTGGCAGCTGTATTACTGGACTACTAATGAGGGATCACTTTTCCTTTCATCTCCTCATCATGAGGCTTCTCTAGGTCATACTAAGTGATATTACAAGGTTGCTGCGGTGACTCAACAGCCTCTTGCTTTGAAGAGTTGAGCCTTTTAGCCATCTCCTCTTCATCAAACATATTAATTATGGGTGCTAAAATTTGTTCTTACTCGATTAGTGATCTTGGGGCTTTATCCCATTCAATTATGGGAGGCTTGTGAGATAAAGCCCTCAAGTGTTGATAAGCAACAATCCCACATTGTTGCCGGTTCTTCAAAACAACCAACGTCTCCTCGAAACCAAGAACCTTTGTCACCCAAACCAAAACAGAAAATCTGGTAGTATAGAAGCCTAGTGTAGCTGCTCAATCTAAGGAAAAGGATCCACAAGGGACAGGTACAAAAGCATCAAAAGAGCAATGACCTCCCTCTACAAGTGTTATCACAAACAAATTTGGAACCACCAAGTCCATGAATACTTCCACTTAGTCCGAGGACCCAAGTGCACAATCATCTTTGACTATCGTGATTGACCACTCCACCGAATTAGAAGTTGCTACTTTGAATTCTGAGATGGAACCCATACAGCCATAGCCCTTGACTGGGGCTCTGACCAAGACTGCCACTTCAGCTCTACTAAAGAACAAGCCTCTAGTACTTTAGCCTCACACAAGGATATAGAATCTAGTGCAAAGAGCACTACGAATCCATTGATCCACAAGTCGTGTTCTTCTCAATCAAAAGCTCCAATACACTTGAAACCAGCTAAACGATCGATCATGGGGATGTGAAAGAAGAGGGGCCAACACAAAGATCAATCAGAAGCTACAAGCTCTCAAGAACTGGACGGAATCCTCTTGACTTCATTTTCTCGTGCATATGTTCACGCCGACCTTAGAATTCAGACTGCTGAGCATCAAGAACTCTTAGAAAAGTCTTTGACATCATCAGAGCAATCACAAACTTATTGAACTTACCCCCAGCAGTCATGGGAAAAGTTATAAAGCAAATGACCAAGGTAGAGTAGGAGAAGCATCGCTTAATTCCTATGTTCTACACTGGGAAGCACACAGCAAGTTGGGAGGGTGTTGCAGCATTGGCCAAGAAAGCAAAAGGACAAAGTGAGTTTAAACGAAAATGGTATTCTAGTCGAGGGTTAGCTGCATGATATGGTAGCCACCTAATTTTAGACTATTGCTGAGCAAAGAAAGGCACTTTGGACTTTAATGCATGATCCAACATATGTGGCTCATATATCTCTCCAAGTGCTTGCACTTGTCCGTGGTGTCAACATTTCTAAATGGGCTAAACTTGATCCCTTGTGTGATAAGCTTCTTTCATAGGAAGAACTACACATTGCAGGTCAATTAGGACAACGAGACATGATGATTGATGCCACTAGATATATCTTCTGTCTCACCCATGACCCACAACTTCTTTATGACCATGCTTCATTAGAGTACAATCCTAGTTTCTACGAATAGCTTATTCCAAGGCTAAGTGATACAACACTAAATCTTACCTCTGCTTCCAGTACTACAATGACCGAATCTTCCTCAAAGGATGTGAAGTAGACTAACGTACATAAGCCTTCTACTAACCCGAACACTGTGGCTAGAAGAGGTATGCTTGCAACTCTAGATCCTAGCTAGGCACAATGCCACCGATGTCCCTCCTAACTCACCCCACCAGTTAATCTCAATTGAGCCGATTGACCCCGGGATGCTCCAAAGGATGTTACTAAGATACATCTCCAAATCAACCCTACTAAACTTGACCCTCCTTCTGCCGCCATCAAGCCTTTGCTAGTATAGCGACCATCGAGTACCATGGCTACTCATTCGGCAAAGAGATTCAATTCCTTTGAAACAGAATGCCTACTCCAATTTGAGGCCATATACACTAGTTATGCCGAGTTGTTTGCAATGATTGATGTAGGCCTCGCTAATGATGAGGCAGTTTAGGTTGCTTCTAAATGGCATCCCACTTGGGAGGACAATGAACATCTTTTCGATAAAAACCTCTTGATTCAGAAGGAATATGTTAGACTCTCCCTTAGGATCACTTGCTATCATGCTGATTTGTTCCTTCTTATGCTTATGTGACCAAAATCCAAGACCAATTAGTACTTGACGAGCCTGAGCGAAATTGTCATTCCTCGAGTCTGTTGTTGCAAAAGTGGTTTTCTCATTGACTTGAGATTTCTTGCGATGATAGTTGTCTTATGACCACAGATAAGCAATGCCATACAGTCAATACACTTCAAGCTAACCCAACTTACTATGAGACCGCTTCACTGCACTCTATCATCCCAGCTCGAAATCTCGCCTTGCCATGAAAGTTGATATATCACCCATTGCTCGACAAGATTATGATCAAAGAGGAACTACGCATTGCCAGTCGCTTTGTAGGACCCTCTTTGATCGGCAGTTCAATAACTTATATTTGTGGACTAGATACCAAACCACCAAACTTGGATGCTTTTGCCAAATTGGAGTACACTTCGAATTTCTATGACTAGTGGATCCCAAAAACGGTAAAATACTAACCCTTTTTCCTTTTTAGTCTTAGTTTCTTTATACATATTTTTCTTTAGCTCGATTTGCTGCACTAATAAGAGCAAAAGTCAAGACAAAATTAGAGACATGGATGTGATTGAGCTAGATCTTAGTACATTCAATTAGCTGACTTAGGAAAATAACACTGCATCTTATGTGAGGGAAAAAAATTAACACAAGAGGTACAAGCTCAAACCCTTTCGCTCCTCGTGTGATGGCGAAATTTAAGGAAGAAGAAAGCTGTTCATAATTCTTTCTATCTTTTTCCCTTGAATCAATTGCATGGTACTCTCAAAGTTTCACAAGTGAATGCAGGAAAACAATAAGTGACAAAGCAATGCAACGAACCTCAAGGCTCGAAGACAATATCATCGACGATAGAAGCTTTCCATGAACATCCTATGCTTGCGTGCAACAAGATTAAAGAATTGAAGCTGACACTAGCATCAGAACCTTCTTGAAGATCTCAAGCTTGAGAGGCATCACATCAAGGCATCGAAGGCCAATCAAGACTGTTAACAAGTTTATCTTGGAGCCTCACTAAAGGAACACGAGACTTAAAGAACCAGCAACAATGAGGTTCCAGTTTCTTCAATGACACCATACATTTACAACAACATCTAATGGTCATCTACTTCCTTAGGAGCACTTGCGAATCGCTTCATCGATGAGCATACCAATCTTCATCGGCAAGTTCAAGTTTTTCTTCAACAATAGCTTCATCAAGGAATGTGCTTCAACGCCCATGCTCAATGTTCAAATTTTCATTGTACACACCTCAATGCACCAATCATCTTATGCACCAAGTTTTATTATTTGCAGCTAGCCTTCTGATCTCGTACTTCCATTTCTCCTTGTAAGGTAGCATGCTTATTGTATATCATTGTTGTTATCGACTTGCCAAAAAAAAAAAGAGAAAAGAAAGAAAAAAAACAAAAAAGAATAAGAAATATGCACACACATACACTCCACCACACCTAGGGGTCCTCAAGTTGGATGCGTCCAATGACCCTAGTTGGCTAGCTCCATCTCTAATCCCCTAGCCCTTTTCCCATTTTCCCACACCCTTACTTAGGGCACATCAACGTCAAGACATACCTAAGGAGTCTCGGCTCGCCTTGGTGGACTTGTCTCCCTGACTCACTTGCACATTTCATCCCTTCCTTTGATTCACCCAGCTTCATCAATCCTTACGTATCAAAAAGGTGAAAAGGTTCTTCAACATAAAGCCAACAATTGCATTAGTTACCATGTGTGGTTGATCCCACAGAGACCCATGTTCTTCAAGAGCTTATTGGATTGAACACCTACTCCTGTCCATCCCACATCAATGTCTCGCTAGCATCTTCATCATTCAATAACTACCTTTTCCCTCGACACGCACGATTCTTCCCATCCTCATTAGGTCAAGATCCCTTGATTCATCAAGTACAAGTCATCACTCATTGCAACATCCGTGAAGTAGTCTTCTAACTATGTATTAGACTATGTATGCATGCGCACTCACTATAGTATTTGCACAATAATCTATTCATAGTTTTGGGTCCTCGAGTGTGGGACAATACTTCAAGCTTGCTTGGAGTTCGACTCACTTCCCAAATCGAGAACATCATATGTCATGTACGCGAGCAACAGACTAGCACTTTCCCCTAGGAAGTGTTTGCACGTGAGGTTTACTTTGAAGGTACAACGGTTCATGGAGGATCATAAGCCATCACTTCTACATCACCATTGAATCTCCCATCTTCCATTCTAGCTGTCTCCATTAGAAGAACCATTAGTCAAGTGTATCTTTAGCACAATCAAATCCTACAGAATTTCTCACCAGTAGCAACATCATCCTCTTCAAGCAGCAACAAATTCTTCATCAACAGCATTCATTTCTCCTTATCAAGATTATTTATTCAATTGATTGTTCCTAGCATTCCACATCTTCGGTGCAAGCTATAGTTTGCTGCCTGTGATGTGAGTGCCGTGGGATTGGCACTTGTCTAGGGAAAATAATGTTAATAGTATTTTGAGAAGACTGCAAAAGTAGAAGTGTCGACTACTATTTTTTGGTGGATATTATTTTTATGGAGCTTTCGCGCCTTATTTTTGGACGCTTGGATTATATTTGTACGTCATGGACATCTATCAAACTATCATGCAGATGTATTAGTTTGTGAGAGCCAGCAGGCTCATTCTCGTGCAGATTGTATCTGCCACTCACAATTGTGTTTGTCGCACCTGCAACTATTGCGTCGAATACACACATGTATTTTTAATTAGAATATCTTAGGCTTGGTCTAATTATGCTAAGGTTGAAGTATGCAATGATGATTGACTAGCCTGGAGCCCACAAAGTGGGTAGGATGCAAACCCCAAATGCAAAAGGGGCACAAACCCTAAATACAAAAGAGGTGAAAACCCTGAACAAAAAAGGGGCGAAACCCTAAACCTAACCCTAATTCTTAGTCTACATAAGGATGGGAGGTCTCAGTTGTATGGACCCTTCTGGCACATCCATGCTGCAGAAGCTTTATCAGTGCCGCTACTCAAGCTTTCCGGTCTATCTTCTTGCTTCCATTGTGTTGAGAGTGACTGAAAGGGAGAGGTGTGCTGAGCAAGGGACTGAGAGAAGGTGAAGCTCTTCACCATCCTCTTGCTTTGCTTGTCTTCTCTACTAGCTCTTCCACTCATTGTTGCGCTTGGTTGTGGATGCGACGGCATTGGATCGTGTTGATCGTGGTTGTGGAACCATCTTTGATCCTTTGAGTCATCAAACGCAAGAAAGTAAGCTAGGTGAGCTCACTGCAACTTGAGCTAGTCTTGTGTTTTTGCTTTCTTGGGTTGGAGAGGAGGATGCTTGGTTAGTTAAAGCGGAGTGTTGAGAGACAAGGTGAGATATTATTGCCAAAGTGAGTTGTAGCTCCTCTGAAACAATAGAAGTCCGTCCAAAGCCCTGATTGTTGGCGCGTTAAGCTCAACAGCCGCGTTCTTATTTTCTAAATGTGCTTACTCTATTGCCATTTCTTCTAGGATTCCGACTATGGCTTTAGGCTTTAGCGTTTCCAAAGATTATGGACAAGTTGGACAAGATTGTGGGAGCATGAGATTGCTTGTGCTTTCAAAGCTTTTATATTTATCCTAACATCATCTCACTACTTTACCTTGATCCTTGTTGAAGCTGATAGGTATGGTCACAATTGATGGTTGTGACTACTCGGTTTCCACACTCGATCATACATCAAGTTTTATTTGTAACAATTGGAAGGATTTGTTGCTTGAAATCCTTAGAACCCTTAGAAGCGTTTACTAGCTTAGCACCTTAGGGAAAAGCGAGAGTGGACACATCTATGGATTGGTTATGTGGTGGGGCTATTGACTTCTTGCCCAGCTTTGTGGATTCCTTTTCTATGGTTTCAATAGTTGCTTGCTACCGTTGTTGTTTCTTTAGTTTTGTTTCTTTCTGTTGGATAAGGAAGGCATGAACTTAGGAGATTTGGTTGGTGCCTTCACTTGGTTTGGCAGCTGTATTACTGGACTACTAATGAGGGATCACTTTTCCTTTCATCTCCTCATCATGAGGCTTCTCTAGGTCATACTAAGTGATATTACAAGGTTGCTGCGGTGACTCAACAGCCTCTTGCTTTGAAGAGTTGAGCCTTTTAGCCATCTCCTCTTCATCAAACATATTAATTATGGGTGCTAAAATTTGTTCTTACTCGATTAGTGATCTTGGGGCTTTATCCCATTCAATTATGGGAGGCTTGTGAGATAAAGCCCTCAAGTGTTGATAAGCAACAATCCCACATTGTTGCCGGTTCTTCAAAACAACCAACGTCTCCTCGAAACCAAGAACCTTTGTCACCCAAACCAAAACAGAAAATCTGGTAGTATAGAAGCCTAGTGTAGCTGCTCAATCTAAGGAAAAGGATCCACAAGGGACAGGTACAAAAGCATCAAAAGAGCAATGACCTCCCTCTACAAGTGTTATCACAAACAAATTTGGAACCACCAAGTCCATGAATACTTCCACTTAGTCCGAGGACCCAAGTGCACAATCATCTTTGACTATCGTGATTGACCACTCCACCGAATTAGAAGTTGCTACTTTGAATTCTGAGATGGAACCCATACAGCCATAGCCCTTGACTGGGGCTCTGACCAAGACTGCCACTTCAGCTCTACTAAAGAACAAGCCTCTAGTACTTTAGCCTCACACAAGGATATAGAATCTAGTGCAAAGAGCACTACGAATCCATTGATCCACAAGTCGTGTTCTTCTCAATCAAAAGCTCCAATACACTTGAAACCAGCTAAACGATCGATCATGGGGATGTGAAAGAAGAGGGGCCAACACAAAGATCAATCAGAAGCTACAAGCTCTCAAGAACTGGACGGAATCCTCTTGACTTCATTTTCTCGTGCATATGTTCACGCCGACCTTAGAATTCAGACTGCTGAGCATCAAGAACTCTTAGAAAAGTCTTTGACATCATCAGAGCAATCACAAACTTATTGAACTTACCCCCAGCAGTCATGGGAAAAGTTATAAAGCAAATGACCAAGGTAGAGTAGGAGAAGCATCGCTTAATTCCTATGTTCTACACTGGGAAGCACACAGCAAGTTGGGAGGGTGTTGCAGCATTGGCCAAGAAAGCAAAAGGACAAAGTGAGTTTAAACGAAAATGGTATTCTAGTCGAGGGTTAGCTGCATGATATGGTAGCCACCTAATTTTAGACTATTGCTGAGCAAAGAAAGGCACTTTGGACTTTAATGCATGATCCAACATATGTGGCTCATATATCTCTCCAAGTGCTTGCACTTGTCCGTGGTGTCAACATTTCTAAATGGGCTAAACTTGATCCCTTGTGTGATAAGCTTCTTTCATAGGAAGAACTACACATTGCAGGTCAATTAGGACAACGAGACATGATGATTGATGCCACTAGATATATCTTCTGTCTCACCCATGACCCACAACTTCTTTATGACCATGCTTCATTAGAGTACAATCCTAGTTTCTACGAATAGCTTATTCCAAGGCTAAGTGATACAACACTAAATCTTACCTCTGCTTCCAGTACTACAATGACCGAATCTTCCTCAAAGGATGTGAAGTAGACTAACGTACATAAGCCTTCTACTAACCCGAACACTGTGGCTAGAAGAGGTATGCTTGCAACTCTAGATCCTAGCTAGGCACAATGCCACCGATGTCCCTCCTAACTCACCCCACCAGTTAATCTCAATTGAGCCGATTGACCCCGGGATGCTCCAAAGGATGTTACTAAGATACATCTCCAAATCAACCCTACTAAACTTGACCCTCCTTCTGCCGCCATCAAGCCTTTGCTAGTATAGCGACCATCGAGTACCATGGCTACTCATTCGGCAAAGAGATTCAATTCCTTTGAAACAGAATGCCTACTCCAATTTGAGGCCATATACACTAGTTATGCCGAGTTGTTTGCAATGATTGATGTAGGCCTCGCTAATGATGAGGCAGTTTAGGTTGCTTCTAAATGGCATCCCACTTGGGAGGACAATGAACATCTTTTCGATAAAAACCTCTTGATTCAGAAGGAATATGTTAGACTCTCCCTTAGGATCACTTGCTATCATGCTGATTTGTTCCTTCTTATGCTTATGTGACCAAAATCCAAGACCAATCAGTACTTGACGAGCCTGAGCGAAATTGTCATTCCTCGAGTCTGTTGTTGCAAAAGTGGTTTTCTCATTGACTTGAGATTTCTTGCGATGATAGTTGTCTTATGACCACAGATAAGCAATGCCATACAGTCAATACACTTCAAGCTAACCCAACTTACTATGAGACCGCTTCACTGCACTCTATCATCCCAGCTCGAAATCTCGCCTTGCCATGAAAGTTGATATATCACCCATTGCTCGACAAGATTATGATCAAAGAGGAACTACGCATTGCCAGTCGCTTTGTAGGACCCTCTTTGATCGGCAGTTCAATAACTTATATTTGTGGACTAGATACCAAACCACCAAACTTGGATGCTTTTGCCAAATTGGAGTACACTTCGAATTTCTATGACTAGTGGATCCCAAAAACGGTAAAATACTAACCCTTTTTCCTTTTTAGTCTTAGTTTCTTTATACATATTTTTCTTTAGCTCGATTTGCTGCACTAATAAGAGCAAAAGTCAAGACAAAATTAGAGACATGGATGTGATTGAGCTAGATCTTAGTACATTCAATTAGCTGACTTAGGAAAATAACACTGCATCTTATGTGAGGGAAAAAAATTAACACAAGAGGTACAAGCTCAAACCCTTTCGCTCCTCGTGTGATGGCGAAATTTAAGGAAGAAGAAAGCTGTTCATAATTCTTTCTATCTTTTTCCCTTGAATCAATTGCATGGTACTCTCAAAGTTTCACAAGTGAATGCAGGAAAACAATAAGTGACAAAGCAATGCAACGAACCTCAAGGCTCGAAGACAATATCATCGACGATAGAAGCTTTCCATGAACATCCTATGCTTGCGTGCAACAAGATTAAAGAATTGAAGCTGACACTAGCATCAGAACCTTCTTGAAGATCTCAAGCTTGAGAGGCATCACATCAAGGCATCGAAGGCCAATCAAGACTGTTAACAAGTTTATCTTGGAGCCTCACTAAAGGAACACGAGACTTAAAGAACCAGCAACAATGAGGTTCCAGTTTCTTCAATGACACCATACATTTACAACAACATCTAATGGTCATCTACTTCCTTAGGAGCACTTGCGAATCGCTTCATCGATGAGCATACCAATCTTCATCGGCAAGTTCAAGTTTTTCTTCAACAATAGCTTCATCAGGGAATGTGCTTCAACGCCCATGCTCAATGTTCAAATTTTCATTGTACACACCTCAATGCACCAATCATCTTATGCACCAAGTTTTATTATTTGCAGCTAGCCTTCTGATCTCGTACTTCCATTTCTCCTTGTAAGGTAGCATGCTTATTGTATATCATTGTTGTTATCGACTTGCCAAAAAAAAAAGAGAAAAGAAAGAAAAAAAACAAAAAAGAATAAGAAATATGCACACACATACACTCCACCACACCTAGGGGTCCTCAAGTTGGATGCGTCCAATGACCCTAGTTGGCTAGCTCCATCTCTAATCCCCTAGCCCTTTTCCCATTTTCCCACACCCTTACTTAGGGCACATCAACGTCAAGACATACCTAAGGAGTCTCGGCTCGCCTTGGTGGACTTGTCTCCCTGACTCACTTGCACATTTCATCCCTTCCTTTGATTCACCCAGCTTCATCAATCCTTACGTATCAAAAAGGTGAAAAGGTTCTTCAACATAAAGCCAACAATTGCATTAGTTACCATGTGTGGTTGATCCCACAGAGACCCATGTTCTTCAAGAGCTTATTGGATTGAACACCTACTCCTGTCCATCCCACATCAATGTCTCGCTAGCATCTTCATCATTCAATAACTACCTTTTCCCTCGACACGCACGATTCTTCCCATCCTCATTAGGTCAAGATCCCTTGATTCATCAAGTACAAGTCATCACTCATTGCAACATCCGTGAAGTAGTCTTCTAACTATGTATTAGACTATGTATGCATGCGCACTCACTATAGTATTTGCACAATAATCTATTCATAGTTTTGGGTCCTCGAGTGTGGGACAATACTTCAAGCTTGCTTGGAGTTCGACCCACTTCCCAAATCGAGAACATCATATGTCATGTACGCGAGCAACAGACTAGCACTTTCCCCTAGGAAGTGTTTGCACGTGAGGTTTACTTTGAAGGTACAACGGTTCATGGAGGATCATAAGCCATCACTTCTACATCACCATTGAATCTCCCATCTTCCATTCTAGCTGTCTCCATTAGAAGAACCATTAGTCAAGTGTATCTTTAGCACAATCAAATCCTACAGAATTTCTCACCAGTAGCAACATCATCCTCTTCAAGCAGCAACAAATTCTTCATCAACAGCATTCATTTCTCCTTATCAAGATTATTTATTCAATTGATTGTTCCTAGCATTCCACATCTTCGGTGCAAGCTATAGTTTGCTGCCTGTGATGTGAGTGCCGTGGGATTGGCACTTGTCTAGGGAAAATAATGTTAATAGTATTTTGAGAAGACTGCAAAAGTAGAAGTGTCGACTACTATTTTTTGGTGGATATTATTTTTATGGAGCTTTCGCGCCTTATTTTTGGACGCTTGGATTATATTTGTACGTCATGGACATCTATCAAACTATCATGCAGATGTATTAGTTTGTGAGAGCCAGCAGGCTCATTCTCGTGCAGATTGTATCTGCCACTCACAATTGTGTTTGTCGCACCTGCAACTATTGCGTCGAATACACACATGTATTTTTAATTAGAATATCTTAGGCTTGGTCTAATTATGCTAAGGTTGAAGTATGCAATGATGATTGACTAGCCTGGAGCCCACAAAGTGGGTAGGATGCAAACCCCAAATGCAAAAGGGGCACAAACCCTAAATACAAAAGAGGTGAAAACCCTGAACAAAAAAGGGGCGAAACCCTAAACCTAACCCTAATTCTTAGTCTACATAAGGATGGGAGGTCTCAGTTGTATGGACCCTTCTGGCACATCCATGCTGCAGAAGCTTTATCAGTGCCGCTACTCAAGCTTTCCGGTCTATCTTCTTGCTTCCATTGTGTTGAGAGTGACTGAAAGGGAGAGGTGTGCTGAGCAAGGGACTGAGAGAAGGTGAAGCTCTTCACCATCCTCTTGCTTTGCTTGTCTTCTCTACTAGCTCTTCCACTCATTGTTGCGCTTGGTTGTGGATGCGACGGCATTGGATCGTGTTGATCGTGGTTGTGGAACCATCTTTGATCCTTTGAGTCATCAAACGCAAGAAAGTAAGCTAGGTGAGCTCACTGCAACTTGAGCTAGTCTTGTGTTTTTGCTTTCTTGGGTTGGAGAGGAGGATGCTTGGTTAGTTAAAGCGGAGTGTTGAGAGACAAGGTGAGATATTATTGCCAAAGTGAGTTGTAGCTCCTCTGAAACAATAGAAGTCCGTCCAAAGCCCTGATTGTTGGCGCGTTAAGCTCAACAGCCGCGTTCTTATTTTCTAAATGTGCTTACTCTATTGCCATTTCTTCTAGGATTCCGACTATGGCTTTAGGCTTTAGCGTTTCCAAAGATTATGGACAAGTTGGACAAGATTGTGGGAGCATGAGATTGCTTGTGCTTTCAAAGCTTTTATATTTATCCTAACATCATCTCACTACTTTACCTTGATCCTTGTTGAAGCTGATAGGTATGGTCACAATTGATGGTTGTGACTACTCGGTTTCCACACTCGATCATACATCAAGTTTTATTTGTAACAATTGGAAGGATTTGTTGCTTGAAATCCTTAGAACCCTTAGAAGCGTTTACTAGCTTAGCACCTTAGGGAAAAGCGAGAGTGGACACATCTATGGATTGGTTATGTGGTGGGGCTATTGACTTCTTGCCCAGCTTTGTGGATTCCTTTTCTATGGTTTCAATAGTTGCTTGCTACCGTTGTTGTTTCTTTAGTTTTGTTTCTTTCTGTTGGATAAGGAAGGCATGAACTTAGGAGATTTGGTTGGTGCCTTCACTTGGTTTGGCAGCTGTATTACTGGACTACTAATGAGGGATCACTTTTCCTTTCATCTCCTCATCATGAGGCTTCTCTAGGTCATACTAAGTGATATTACAAGGTTGCTGCGGTGACTCAACAGCCTCTTGCTTTGAAGAGTTGAGCCTTTTAGCCATCTCCTCTTCATCAAACATATTAATTATGGGTGCTAAAATTTGTTCTTACTCGATTAGTGATCTTGGGGCTTTATCCCATTCAATTATGGGAGGCTTGTGAGATAAAGCCCTCAAGTGTTGATAAGCAACAATCCCACATTGTTGCCGGTTCTTCAAAACAACCAACGTCTCCTCGAAACCAAGAACCTTTGTCACCCAAACCAAAACAGAAAATCTGGTAGTATAGAAGCCTAGTGTAGCTGCTCAATCTAAGGAAAAGGATCCACAAGGGACAGGTACAAAAGCATCAAAAGAGCAATGACCTCCCTCTACAAGTGTTATCACAAACAAATTTGGAACCACCAAGTCCATGAATACTTCCACTTAGTCCGAGGACCCAAGTGCACAATCATCTTTGACTATCGTGATTGACCACTCCACCGAATTAGAAGTTGCTACTTTGAATTCTGAGATGGAACCCATACAGCCATAGCCCTTGACTGGGGCTCTGACCAAGACTGCCACTTCAGCTCTACTAAAGAACAAGCCTCTAGTACTTTAGCCTCACACAAGGATATAGAATCTAGTGCAAAGAGCACTACGAATCCATTGATCCACAAGTCGTGTTCTTCTCAATCAAAAGCTCCAATACACTTGAAACCAGCTAAACGATCGATCATGGGGATGTGAAAGAAGAGGGGCCAACACAAAGATCAATCAGAAGCTACAAGCTCTCAAGAACTGGACGGAATCCTCTTGACTTCATTTTCTCGTGCATATGTTCACGCCGACCTTAGAATTCAGACTGCTGAGCATCAAGAACTCTTAGAAAAGTCTTTGACATCATCAGAGCAATCACAAACTTATTGAACTTACCCCCAGCAGTCATGGGAAAAGTTATAAAGCAAATGACCAAGGTAGAGTAGGAGAAGCATCGCTTAATTCCTATGTTCTACACTGGGAAGCACACAGCAAGTTGGGAGGGTGTTGCAGCATTGGCCAAGAAAGCAAAAGGACAAAGTGAGTTTAAACGAAAATGGTATTCTAGTCGAGGGTTAGCTGCATGATATGGTAGCCACCTAATTTTAGACTATTGCTGAGCAAAGAAAGGCACTTTGGACTTTAATGCATGATCCAACATATGTGGCTCATATATCTCTCCAAGTGCTTGCACTTGTCCGTGGTGTCAACATTTCTAAATGGGCTAAACTTGATCCCTTGTGTGATAAGCTTCTTTCATAGGAAGAACTACACATTGCAGGTCAATTAGGACAACGAGACATGATGATTGATGCCACTAGATATATCTTCTGTCTCACCCATGACCCACAACTTCTTTATGACCATGCTTCATTAGAGTACAATCCTAGTTTCTACGAATAGCTTATTCCAAGGCTAAGTGATACAACACTAAATCTTACCTCTGCTTCCAGTACTACAATGACCGAATCTTCCTCAAAGGATGTGAAGTAGACTAACGTACATAAGCCTTCTACTAACCCGAACACTGTGGCTAGAAGAGGTATGCTTGCAACTCTAGATCCTAGCTAGGCACAATGCCACCGATGTCCCTCCTAACTCACCCCACCAGTTAATCTCAATTGAGCCGATTGACCCCGGGATGCTCCAAAGGATGTTACTAAGATACATCTCCAAATCAACCCTACTAAACTTGACCCTCCTTCTGCCGCCATCAAGCCTTTGCTAGTATAGCGACCATCGAGTACCATGGCTACTCATTCGGCAAAGAGATTCAATTCCTTTGAAACAGAATGCCTACTCCAATTTGAGGCCATATACACTAGTTATGCCGAGTTGTTTGCAATGATTGATGTAGGCCTCGCTAATGATGAGGCAGTTTAGGTTGCTTCTAAATGGCATCCCACTTGGGAGGACAATGAACATCTTTTCGATAAAAACCTCTTGATTCAGAAGGAATATGTTAGACTCTCCCTTAGGATCACTTGCTATCATGCTGATTTGTTCCTTCTTATGCTTATGTGACCAAAATCCAAGACCAATCAGTACTTGACGAGCCTGAGCGAAATTGTCATTCCTCGAGTCTGTTGTTGCAAAAGTGGTTTTCTCATTGACTTGAGATTTCTTGCGATGATAGTTGTCTTATGACCACAGATAAGCAATGCCATACAGTCAATACACTTCAAGCTAACCCAACTTACTATGAGACCGCTTCACTGCACTCTATCATCCCAGCTCGAAATCTCGCCTTGCCATGAAAGTTGATATATCACCCATTGCTCGACAAGATTATGATCAAAGAGGAACTACGCATTGCCAGTCGCTTTGTAGGACCCTCTTTGATCGGCAGTTCAATAACTTATATTTGTGGACTAGATACCAAACCACCAAACTTGGATGCTTTTGCCAAATTGGAGTACACTTCGAATTTCTATGACTAGTGGATCCCAAAAACGGTAAAATACTAACCCTTTTTCCTTTTTAGTCTTAGTTTCTTTATACATATTTTTCTTTAGCTCGATTTGCTGCACTAATAAGAGCAAAAGTCAAGACAAAATTAGAGACATGGATGTGATTGAGCTAGATCTTAGTACATTCAATTAGCTGACTTAGGAAAATAACACTGCATCTTATGTGAGGGAAAAAAATTAACACAAGAGGTACAAGCTCAAACCCTTTCGCTCCTCGTGTGATGGCGAAATTTAAGGAAGAAGAAAGCTGTTCATAATTCTTTCTATCTTTTTCCCTTGAATCAATTGCATGGTACTCTCAAAGTTTCACAAGTGAATGCAGGAAAACAATAAGTGACAAAGCAATGCAACGAACCTCAAGGCTCGAAGACAATATCATCGACGATAGAAGCTTTCCATGAACATCCTATGCTTGCGTGCAACAAGATTAAAGAATTGAAGCTGACACTAGCATCAGAACCTTCTTGAAGATCTCAAGCTTGAGAGGCATCACATCAAGGCATCGAAGGCCAATCAAGACTGTTAACAAGTTTATCTTGGAGCCTCACTAAAGGAACACGAGACTTAAAGAACCAGCAACAATGAGGTTCCAGTTTCTTCAATGACACCATACATTTACAACAACATCTAATGGTCATCTACTTCCTTAGGAGCACTTGCGAATCGCTTCATCGATGAGCATACCAATCTTCATCGGCAAGTTCAAGTTTTTCTTCAACAATAGCTTCATCAGGGAATGTGCTTCAACGCCCATGCTCAATGTTCAAATTTTCATTGTACACACCTCAATGCACCAATCATCTTATGCACCAAGTTTTATTATTTGCAGCTAGCCTTCTGATCTCGTACTTCCATTTCTCCTTGTAAGGTAGCATGCTTATTGTATATCATTGTTGTTATCGACTTGCCAAAAAAAAAAGAGAAAAGAAAGAAAAAAAACAAAAAAGAATAAGAAATATGCACACACATACACTCCACCACACCTAGGGGTCCTCAAGTTGGATGCGTCCAATGACCCTAGTTGGCTAGCTCCATCTCTAATCCCCTAGCCCTTTTCCCATTTTCCCACACCCTTACTTAGGGCACATCAACGTCAAGACATACCTAAGGAGTCTCGGCTCGCCTTGGTGGACTTGTCTCCCTGACTCACTTGCACATTTCATCCCTTCCTTTGATTCACCCAGCTTCATCAATCCTTACGTATCAAAAAGGTGAAAAGGTTCTTCAACATAAAGCCAACAATTGCATTAGTTACCATGTGTGGTTGATCCCACAGAGACCCATGTTCTTCAAGAGCTTATTGGATTGAACACCTACTCCTGTCCATCCCACATCAATGTCTCGCTAGCATCTTCATCATTCAATAACTACCTTTTCCCTCGACACGCACGATTCTTCCCATCCTCATTAGGTCAAGATCCCTTGATTCATCAAGTACAAGTCATCACTCATTGCAACATCCGTGAAGTAGTCTTCTAACTATGTATTAGACTATGTATGCATGCGCACTCACTATAGTATTTGCACAATAATCTATTCATAGTTTTGGGTCCTCGAGTGTGGGACAATACTTCAAGCTTGCTTGGAGTTCGACCCACTTCCCAAATCGAGAACATCATATGTCATGTACGCGAGCAACAGACTAGCACTTTCCCCTAGGAAGTGTTTGCACGTGAGGTTTACTTTGAAGGTACAACGGTTCATGGAGGATCATAAGCCATCACTTCTACATCACCATTGAATCTCCCATCTTCCATTCTAGCTGTCTCCATTAGAAGAACCATTAGTCAAGTGTATCTTTAGCACAATCAAATCCTACAGAATTTCTCACCAGTAGCAACATCATCCTCTTCAAGCAGCAACAAATTCTTCATCAACAGCATTCATTTCTCCTTATCAAGATTATTTATTCAATTGATTGTTCCTAGCATTCCACATCTTCGGTGCAAGCTATAGTTTGCTGCCTGTGATGTGAGTGCCGTGGGATTGGCACTTGTCTAGGGAAAATAATGTTAATAGTATTTTGAGAAGACTGCAAAAGTAGAAGTGTCGACTACTATTTTTTGGTGGATATTATTTTTATGGAGCTTTCGCGCCTTATTTTTGGACGCTTGGATTATATTTGTACGTCATGGACATCTATCAAACTATCATGCAGATGTATTAGTTTGTGAGAGCCAGCAGGCTCATTCTCGTGCAGATTGTATCTGCCACTCACAATTGTGTTTGTCGCACCTGCAACTATTGCGTCGAATACACACATGTATTTTTAATTAGAATATCTTAGGCTTGGTCTAATTATGCTAAGGTTGAAGTATGCAATGATGATTGACTAGCCTGGAGCCCACAAAGTGGGTAGGATGCAAACCCCAAATGCAAAAGGGGCACAAACCCTAAATACAAAAGAGGTGAAAACCCTGAACAAAAAAGGGGCGAAACCCTAAACCTAACCCTAATTCTTAGTCTACATAAGGATGGGAGGTCTCAGTTGTATGGACCCTTCTGGCACATCCATGCTGCAGAAGCTTTATCAGTGCCGCTACTCAAGCTTTCCGGTCTATCTTCTTGCTTCCATTGTGTTGAGAGTGACTGAAAGGGAGAGGTGTGCTGAGCAAGGGACTGAGAGAAGGTGAAGCTCTTCACCATCCTCTTGCTTTGCTTGTCTTCTCTACTAGCTCTTCCACTCATTGTTGCGCTTGGTTGTGGATGCGACGGCATTGGATCGTGTTGATCGTGGTTGTGGAACCATCTTTGATCCTTTGAGTCATCAAACGCAAGAAAGTAAGCTAGGTGAGCTCACTGCAACTTGAGCTAGTCTTGTGTTTTTGCTTTCTTGGGTTGGAGAGGAGGATGCTTGGTTAGTTAAAGCGGAGTGTTGAGAGACAAGGTGAGATATTATTGCCAAAGTGAGTTGTAGCTCCTCTGAAACAATAGAAGTCCGTCCAAAGCCCTGATTGTTGGCGCGTTAAGCTCAACAGCCGCGTTCTTATTTTCTAAATGTGCTTACTCTATTGCCATTTCTTCTAGGATTCCGACTATGGCTTTAGGCTTTAGCGTTTCCAAAGATTATGGACAAGTTGGACAAGATTGTGGGAGCATGAGATTGCTTGTGCTTTCAAAGCTTTTATATTTATCCTAACATCATCTCACTACTTTACCTTGATCCTTGTTGAAGCTGATAGGTATGGTCACAATTGATGGTTGTGACTACTCGGTTTCCACACTCGATCATACATCAAGTTTTATTTGTAACAATTGGAAGGATTTGTTGCTTGAAATCCTTAGAACCCTTAGAAGCGTTTACTAGCTTAGCACCTTAGGGAAAAGCGAGAGTGGACACATCTATGGATTGGTTATGTGGTGGGGCTATTGACTTCTTGCCCAGCTTTGTGGATTCCTTTTCTATGGTTTCAATAGTTGCTTGCTACCGTTGTTGTTTCTTTAGTTTTGTTTCTTTCTGTTGGATAAGGAAGGCATGAACTTAGGAGATTTGGTTGGTGCCTTCACTTGGTTTGGCAGCTGTATTACTGGACTACTAATGAGGGATCACTTTTCCTTTCATCTCCTCATCATGAGGCTTCTCTAGGTCATACTAAGTGATATTACAAGGTTGCTGCGGTGACTCAACAGCCTCTTGCTTTGAAGAGTTGAGCCTTTTAGCCATCTCCTCTTCATCAAACATATTAATTATGGGTGCTAAAATTTGTTCTTACTCGATTAGTGATCTTGGGGCTTTATCCCATTCAATTATGGGAGGCTTGTGAGATAAAGCCCTCAAGTGTTGATAAGCAACAATCCCACATTGTTGCCGGTTCTTCAAAACAACCAACGTCTCCTCGAAACCAAGAACCTTTGTCACCCAAACCAAAACAGAAAATCTGGTAGTATAGAAGCCTAGTGTAGCTGCTCAATCTAAGGAAAAGGATCCACAAGGGACAGGTACAAAAGCATCAAAAGAGCAATGACCTCCCTCTACAAGTGTTATCACAAACAAATTTGGAACCACCAAGTCCATGAATACTTCCACTTAGTCCGAGGACCCAAGTGCACAATCATCTTTGACTATCGTGATTGACCACTCCACCGAATTAGAAGTTGCTACTTTGAATTCTGAGATGGAACCCATACAGCCATAGCCCTTGACTGGGGCTCTGACCAAGACTGCCACTTCAGCTCTACTAAAGAACAAGCCTCTAGTACTTTAGCCTCACACAAGGATATAGAATCTAGTGCAAAGAGCACTACGAATCCATTGATCCACAAGTCGTGTTCTTCTCAATCAAAAGCTCCAATACACTTGAAACCAGCTAAACGATCGATCATGGGGATGTGAAAGAAGAGGGGCCAACACAAAGATCAATCAGAAGCTACAAGCTCTCAAGAACTGGACGGAATCCTCTTGACTTCATTTTCTCGTGCATATGTTCACGCCGACCTTAGAATTCAGACTGCTGAGCATCAAGAACTCTTAGAAAAGTCTTTGACATCATCAGAGCAATCACAAACTTATTGAACTTACCCCCAGCAGTCATGGGAAAAGTTATAAAGCAAATGACCAAGGTAGAGTAGGAGAAGCATCGCTTAATTCCTATGTTCTACACTGGGAAGCACACAGCAAGTTGGGAGGGTGTTGCAGCATTGGCCAAGAAAGCAAAAGGACAAAGTGAGTTTAAACGAAAATGGTATTCTAGTCGAGGGTTAGCTGCATGATATGGTAGCCACCTAATTTTAGACTATTGCTGAGCAAAGAAAGGCACTTTGGACTTTAATGCATGATCCAACATATGTGGCTCATATATCTCTCCAAGTGCTTGCACTTGTCCGTGGTGTCAACATTTCTAAATGGGCTAAACTTGATCCCTTGTGTGATAAGCTTCTTTCATAGGAAGAACTACACATTGCAGGTCAATTAGGACAACGAGACATGATGATTGATGCCACTAGATATATCTTCTGTCTCACCCATGACCCACAACTTCTTTATGACCATGCTTCATTAGAGTACAATCCTAGTTTCTACGAATAGCTTATTCCAAGGCTAAGTGATACAACACTAAATCTTACCTCTGCTTCCAGTACTACAATGACCGAATCTTCCTCAAAGGATGTGAAGTAGACTAACGTACATAAGCCTTCTACTAACCCGAACACTGTGGCTAGAAGAGGTATGCTTGCAACTCTAGATCCTAGCTAGGCACAATGCCACCGATGTCCCTCCTAACTCACCCCACCAGTTAATCTCAATTGAGCCGATTGACCCCGGGATGCTCCAAAGGATGTTACTAAGATACATCTCCAAATCAACCCTACTAAACTTGACCCTCCTTCTGCCGCCATCAAGCCTTTGCTAGTATAGCGACCATCGAGTACCATGGCTACTCATTCGGCAAAGAGATTCAATTCCTTTGAAACAGAATGCCTACTCCAATTTGAGGCCATATACACTAGTTATGCCGAGTTGTTTGCAATGATTGATGTAGGCCTCGCTAATGATGAGGCAGTTTAGGTTGCTTCTAAATGGCATCCCACTTGGGAGGACAATGAACATCTTTTCGATAAAAACCTCTTGATTCAGAAGGAATATGTTAGACTCTCCCTTAGGATCACTTGCTATCATGCTGATTTGTTCCTTCTTATGCTTATGTGACCAAAATCCAAGACCAATCAGTACTTGACGAGCCTGAGCGAAATTGTCATTCCTCGAGTCTGTTGTTGCAAAAGTGGTTTTCTCATTGACTTGAGATTTCTTGCGATGATAGTTGTCTTATGACCACAGATAAGCAATGCCATACAGTCAATACACTTCAAGCTAACCCAACTTACTATGAGACCGCTTCACTGCACTCTATCATCCCAGCTCGAAATCTCGCCTTGCCATGAAAGTTGATATATCACCCATTGCTCGACAAGATTATGATCAAAGAGGAACTACGCATTGCCAGTCGCTTTGTAGGACCCTCTTTGATCGGCAGTTCAATAACTTATATTTGTGGACTAGATACCAAACCACCAAACTTGGATGCTTTTGCCAAATTGGAGTACACTTCGAATTTCTATGACTAGTGGATCCCAAAAACGGTAAAATACTAACCCTTTTTCCTTTTTAGTCTTAGTTTCTTTATACATATTTTTCTTTAGCTCGATTTGCTGCACTAATAAGAGCAAAAGTCAAGACAAAATTAGAGACATGGATGTGATTGAGCTAGATCTTAGTACATTCAATTAGCTGACTTAGGAAAATAACACTGCATCTTATGTGAGGGAAAAAAATTAACACAAGAGGTACAAGCTCAAACCCTTTCGCTCCTCGTGTGATGGCGAAATTTAAGGAAGAAGAAAGCTGTTCATAATTCTTTCTATCTTTTTCCCTTGAATCAATTGCATGGTACTCTCAAAGTTTCACAAGTGAATGCAGGAAAACAATAAGTGACAAAGCAATGCAACGAACCTCAAGGCTCGAAGACAATATCATCGACGATAGAAGCTTTCCATGAACATCCTATGCTTGCGTGCAACAAGATTAAAGAATTGAAGCTGACACTAGCATCAGAACCTTCTTGAAGATCTCAAGCTTGAGAGGCATCACATCAAGGCATCGAAGGCCAATCAAGACTGTTAACAAGTTTATCTTGGAGCCTCACTAAAGGAACACGAGACTTAAAGAACCAGCAACAATGAGGTTCCAGTTTCTTCAATGACACCATACATTTACAACAACATCTAATGGTCATCTACTTCCTTAGGAGCACTTGCGAATCGCTTCATCGATGAGCATACCAATCTTCATCGGCAAGTTCAAGTTTTTCTTCAACAATAGCTTCATCAGGGAATGTGCTTCAACGCCCATGCTCAATGTTCAAATTTTCATTGTACACACCTCAATGCACCAATCATCTTATGCACCAAGTTTTATTATTTGCAGCTAGCCTTCTGATCTCGTACTTCCATTTCTCCTTGTAAGGTAGCATGCTTATTGTATATCATTGTTGTTATCGACTTGCCAAAAAAAAAAAGAGAAAAGAAAGAAAAAAAACAAAAAAGAATAAGAAATATGCACACACATACACTCCACCACACCTAGGGGTCCTCAAGTTGGATGCGTCCAATGACCCTAGTTGGCTAGCTCCATCTCTAATCCCCTAGCCCTTTTCCCATTTTCCCACACCCTTACTTAGGGCACATCAACGTCAAGACATACCTAAGGAGTCTCGGCTCGCCTTGGTGGACTTGTCTCCCTGACTCACTTGCACATTTCATCCCTTCCTTTGATTCACCCAGCTTCATCAATCCTTACGTATCAAAAAGGTGAAAAGGTTCTTCAACATAAAGCCAACAATTGCATTAGTTACCATGTGTGGTTGATCCCACAGAGACCCATGTTCTTCAAGAGCTTATTGGATTGAACACCTACTCCTGTCCATCCCACATCAATGTCTCGCTAGCATCTTCATCATTCAATAACTACCTTTTCCCTCGACACGCACGATTCTTCCCATCCTCATTAGGTCAAGATCCCTTGATTCATCAAGTACAAGTCATCACTCATTGCAACATCCGTGAAGTAGTCTTCTAACTATGTATTAGACTATGTATGCATGCGCACTCACTATAGTATTTGCACAATAATCTATTCATAGTTTTGGGTCCTCGAGTGTGGGACAATACTTCAAGCTTGCTTGGAGTTCGACCCACTTCCCAAATCGAGAACATCATATGTCATGTACGCGAGCAACAGACTAGCACTTTCCCCTAGGAAGTGTTTGCACGTGAGGTTTACTTTGAAGGTACAACGGTTCATGGAGGATCATAAGCCATCACTTCTACATCACCATTGAATCTCCCATCTTCCATTCTAGCTGTCTCCATTAGAAGAACCATTAGTCAAGTGTATCTTTAGCACAATCAAATCCTACAGAATTTCTCACCAGTAGCAACATCATCCTCTTCAAGCAGCAACAAATTCTTCATCAACAGCATTCATTTCTCCTTATCAAGATTATTTATTCAATTGATTGTTCCTAGCATTCCACATCTTCGGTGCAAGCTATAGTTTGCTGCCTGTGATGTGAGTGCCGTGGGATTGGCACTTGTCTAGGGAAAATAATGTTAATAGTATTTTGAGAAGACTGCAAAAGTAGAAGTGTCGACTACTATTTTTTGGTGGATATTATTTTTATGGAGCTTTCGCGCCTTATTTTTGGACGCTTGGATTATATTTGTACGTCATGGACATCTATCAAACTATCATGCAGATGTATTAGTTTGTGAGAGCCAGCAGGCTCATTCTCGTGCAGATTGTATCTGCCACTCACAATTGTGTTTGTCGCACCTGCAACTATTGCGTCGAATACACACATGTATTTTTAATTAGAATATCTTAGGCTTGGTCTAATTATGCTAAGGTTGAAGTATGCAATGATGATTGACTAGCCTGGAGCCCACAAAGTGGGTAGGATGCAAACCCCAAATGCAAAAGGGGCACAAACCCTAAATACAAAAGAGGTGAATGTAAAATATTACACGGCGCAGCGAACAGAATCTGAGAAAGAGATAGAGAGTACACAACAGATAAGAGGAGAATCAGTAAAATTCTTTAACTCCAAACAACTGATACAAAGATGGCTCTGTCCACCCGTGCGCTTCCACTGTGTGAAGCTTAGATGGCGATCTAGACAGAAGATAGGTGAAGAGCTTAAGGCTAGCTGGAACAACAACTCTGACTGGGTGAAAGATAAGTGTGAGATGGCTGCGAAGGGGTTTAGCTTTTATAGCCCGCGAAGGTCGTTAGGTCGGCCTGCTGACCGACCTACCATATGAGCCTCCACTAGTCGGCCAGGGAATATTCCAGGGAATATTCCCTTTACCATCGGGCCGGGGGCGCTGCCCCCGGACCCCCGCCAGGGGGGCCGCTGGCCCCCCTGGGACCCCCCAGCCAGGGGCCGCTTCCGCGGCCCCCGGACCCCACAATAGGGGCCCCTTTTAACTCCCTTACCACGCAACTCAATGCAATGTGCCTCGAGTTGCTACCAGCTTAACCACTCCGTCTAACCCAAAGATTAGACCCACAACAGTCACCTTTTTGCCATCCGGTCACATAGACCTCATCTGATATACAAGTCAGGACTCAACCAATGTCCGGGCTCACATTTGGCTTCTCCTCATAATGGGGGCCTTACAACTTTGAGCACCATGGATCATTGGTAGTACCTAATGAGGGTGGGGCATTGATCATATCTAACACCCCCCCTCAATGTCCACCCATAGGTGAACTATCTCCTCGGCCCAATGCCGAGTCTCTGAAGATGAACTTGAAGCAGATCCTTCGTAAGTGCTTTGGTGAAGATATCTGCTCCATTCTCCTCTGTTGGACAGTAGACCAATTCCACTATCCCATCCTCCATCAAATCACGCACATAGTGATACTGGATCTCTATATGTTTGGTGCGTGCATGAAACACTGGATTTTTGGCAATGGCGATGCAACTCTGATTGTCACATCTCAGCACAGTTGGTTCTTCATCCTGCACTCCCATATGCCATAGAATCCTTCTCAACCATACGGCCTCACATGCAGCAAAACAAGCTGCCTTGTACTCTGCTTCGGTAGAAGACAATGCCACTGTTGGTTGCTTCTTACTAATCCAAGAGAAAATTCCTGAACCCAAAGAGAAACAATAACCAGAAACTGACTTCCTGGAATCAATGTCTCCTGCCCAATCTGAGTCACAGTTCCCCACAAGAGAAGTTCCGAAACTGTATGTGATACCATAGTCAAGAGTTTTCTTCAAGTATCTGAGCACCCGCATCCCAGCCTTCCAATGACTCTCATGAGGTTTGTTTGAGAACCTGCTCAAAACACCAACAGCAAAACTGATATCTGGTCTGGTGTTACACAAGTAGATTAGACTGCCGACCAACCTCCTATACCTCCCAATGTCTGCTAGTGCTGATGTATCCTCAACGGATAACTTTACATTCACCTCCATAGGTGTAGCTATCTCCTTGCACTCGGTCATGCCAAATGCCTTCAAGATCTCCCATGCATACTTCTTCTGAGAGATGAAGATCTTTCCTGGCTCTTGCCAGACTTCAATCCCCAAACAATAGTGCAGCAAGCCCAAGTCTGTCATTTCAAACTCAAAACTCAAAGCCTTTCGAGTTTGGTTGATCATATCTTCATAGTCACCTGTAATAAGAAGGTCGTCCACATATAGGACAATCACTACAGACTTTTTACCATCCCTGTAAACATACAAGTTAGCATCTGAGGCACATCTTTTGAAGTTTAGGTTTAAAAAGAACCTATCTATCCGCTGGTACCATGCTCTGGGGGCTTGTTTCAGCCCATACAATGCCTTCTTCAGTTTACACACTTTGTTCTCAGAATGGGGGGCCTCAAACCCTGGTGGCTGAGCCACGTACACCTCCTCCTTGAGGTCACCATTTAAGAACGCTGACTTAACATCCATTTGGTACACTGGCCACTTCTTGTGGGCAGCCACTGCAAGTACCGTGCGAATAGTGGTCATTCTGGCAGTTGGGGCAAATGACTCTTGAAAATCAAACCCTTCAACTTGTGAAAATCCTTGGGCAACCAGTCTAGCTTTGTACTTTTCTAAGGTACCATCAGCCTTGTACTTTACCTTCCAGATCCACTTGGTGCCAATAATCTTCCGCTTTGCTGGTCGATCCACTAGCTCCCAAGTGTCATTCTTCATTATGCTGTCATACTCCGCCTGCATAGCAGCCTTCCATGATGGATCTGCAAGTGCTTCTTCTAAGTCAGTTGGCTCCTTTACTTCTCTCATAATCTCAACCATCAAGGCCATGTTGACTATGTGAGCAGAAGCCCTCCTTTGCTCCTCTATTCTCTGAGACCTCCTTGGTCCGTCTGCCTTCTCCTCAACAGATGCAGGCATAGGATTATTGTGGTCATAGAGCTGCTTCACCCAGCGCGGCAATGGCTTTTCCGGTGGGGTGATGTCAGGTTGGTGAACTTTTTCCTCATCATCTGAAGATGATGCTTCCTCCTCCTTAAGGATAGGGATAGCTCTCGGGACAGGTTCATAGTGGACTACTTCTTCGCTTGATGATAAAGTGGAAGACCTTGCCTTCTCCTCCTCCACTGTATGCGGCTCCTCCTTGAACACCACATCACGGCTCGCGATGATCTTCTTTGCCTCTTGGTCATATAACTTGTAAGCCTTCTGCTCATCACTATAACCCAAGAAGATACATTTTCTGCTTTTTGGTTGTAACTTGTTTCTCTTTTCATCTGGAACATGTGCATAACATTCACATCCAAAAATTCTGAAATGTGAAACAGATGGTTTCTTACCAGTGTAAGCCTCATGAGGTGTTTTTCCCTTGAGAGCCTTTGTGTAGCTCCGATTTAGAATGTAGACTGCAGTATTAACAGCTTCAGCCCAAAAATGGTTAGGCAATCCCTTGCCCTTTAGCATGCATCTTGCCATCTCCACAATGGTACGATTCCTGCGTTCCACAACACCATTCTGCTGAGGTGTGTGAGGCGTCGTCAATTGACGCTTGATCCCTTTGCTCTTGCAAAAGCCTTCAAACTCCTTTGAGTTGAACTCACCACCACCATCTGTTCTAAATTTCTTCACACTTTTCCCTGTTTCATTCTCAACAAGTATTAGCCATTCTTTAAACTTACCAAAAGCTTGAGCCTTATCACGAAGGAAGTACACCCACATCTTCCTACTGTAGTCATCGACAATCAACATAAAATAAGAAGATCCCCCCAAGGCCTGTGTAGGCATCTTACCACACAAGTCAGCATGCACCAACTCTAGAGGAGCATGTGCTCTATTCTTGCTTTCTTGTGGAAATGCCTTTCTCTGTTGCTTGCCCATCATACAAGCTTCACATGGTTCCTTCAATTCAGTTATTGTAGGTAGGTGAGCAACCATACCTTGCTTTTGCATCTCCTTCAATACTGCAAATCCGATGTGTCCAAACCTTTCATGCCAAAGCTTACTTGTGCCCACTCCAGCGGTGGCTGTAAGAGCACTTAGCTCATACAGGTTGTTCCTCCTTTCTCCTTTTCCAACAATTGTGCCAGCACTATCAATAATTTCTGCACCTGTCTTCTTGAACCTCACTTCATGACCAAGATCAGTTATGGCAGCAACTGATAAGAGATTTCTCCTGATTTCGGGAACATACAACACATTTGAAAGCTTTTTGACTTCACCATTTGCAGCAACAAAAGAAATAGTACCTGTGCCCGCAGCAGGGCATTTAGCATCATTTCCAACCGTCACAGTGATGGATTCTTGTAGAGGCTGCATAGAACTGTATAGACCTTTCTTGTTGGTCATGTGACGGGAGGCCCCACTATCCAACACCCAAGAGTCAGTGGTAGATTCTTCTTGCGCCGAGGAGCACACTTCCTCAATGGTCGCCATGAATAATTCCAACTCTGCTTCAGCCGTATTGGCTGTCTCTTTCCCTTTAGTTTTAAGGGTACCATTCTTTTCATCTGCCTTCTTGACACGACAATCTGCAATCGCATGTCCTTTCTTCTTACAGTAGAAGCACTCTCCTTGAAACTTCTTCTTGCCGCCCTTTTTCTTTTTGTCACCATCATTTTTGGTGGAGGAAACACCTTTGCCTTTTGCATTGGCAGAGAATGCAGCATCTCCATTGTTGCTTCCTTCTCGGGCTTTCAGCCTCAACTCCTCCTCCATTAATAATGCACAAAACTCCTCAAAAGTCAAAGCTTGAGGTCTCACCTGAGTATTAAGGGCAGTTACTAGTCCATCAAACTTTTGTGGACAAATCCGAAGACACCTCCGAGCTAGCTCTTCGCTAGTCTTTTGTATCCCAGCGCCAGCCATCTGGTCGCGCAGATTCTTAATCCGAGTGATGAATGCTTCAACCGTCTCTCCTTCAGCAAACTTCTCCGCTGCTAGTTGATTCTCCAAGTTTTGAATCCTTGTTTGGTTTCGTGTTTCATATTGACTCCTTAGTACATTCCAAGCCTCTGACGCTTTGGTTGTATGCTGAATCAGAGTCAAAACACTGTCAGAACAGCTTGTAACTAAGGCACACAATGCATCTGCATTCCTTCGTTTCCAAGCTCGTAGAAGATCTGCATTCGGAGGAATCATCACACTAGGATTTGATGGGTCGGGGGTAGGCTGTGGTTCTGCGTCAGTCCCCAGCACAGTCTCCAGAAGCTCATAAGAATCAAGGATAGTAGTAATTTTGAACTTCCACAAGGTGTAGTTTGTACCATCTAACTTGCCTTCGCTGAAGGTTGGTGGACGAATCCTCAGTGTTTGAATAGCCGGTACAGCAGCACCACCTCCTGCACCGCTTCCTGATGCGCCAGAACTGCTTCCCGGAGTCGACATCGTTTCTCTTTGCTGTTGAAGCCTTTGCCTCTTGCACGCTCTCCAATCTCTAGAGCCCCCTGGGCTCTGATACCATGTAAAATATTACACGGCGCAGCGAACAGAATCTGAGAAAGAGATAGAGAGTACACAACAGATAAGAGGAGAATCAGTAAAATTCTTTAACTCCAAACAACTGATACAAAGATGGCTCTGTCCACCCGTGCGCTTCCACTGTGTGAAGCTTAGATGGCGATCTAGACAGAAGATAGGTGAAGAGCTTAAGGCTAGCTGGAACAACAACTCTGACTGGGTGAAAGATAAGTGTGAGATGGCTGCGAAGGGGTTTAGCTTTTATAGCCCGCGAAGGTCGTTAGGTCGGCCTGCTGACCGACCTACCATATGAGCCTCCACTAGTCGGCCAGGGAATATTCCAGGGAATATTCCCTTTACCATCGGGCCGGGGGCGCTGCCCCCGGACCCCCGCCAGGGGGGCCGCTGGCCCCCCTGGGACCCCCCAGCCAGGGGCCGCTTCCGCGGCCCCCGGACCCCACAATAGGGGCCCCTTTTAACTCCCTTACCACGCAACTCAATGCAATGTGCCTCGAGTTGCTACCAGCTTAACCACTCCGTCTAACCCAAAGATTAGACCCACAACAGTCACCTTTTTGCCATCCGGTCACATAGACCTCATCTGATATACAAGTCAGGACTCAACCAATGTCCGGGCTCACATTTGGCTTCTCCTCATAATGGGGGCCTTACAACTTTGAGCACCATGGATCATTGGTAGTACCTAATGAGGGTGGGGCATTGATCATATCTAACAGTGAAAACCCTGAACAAAAAAGGGGCGAAACCCTAAACCTAACCCTAATTCTTAGTCTACATAAGGATGGGAGGTCTCAGTTGTATGGACCCTTCTGGCACATCCATGCTGCAGAAGCTTTATCAGTGCCGCTACTCAAGCTTTCCGGTCTATCTTCTTGCTTCCATTGTGTTGAGAGTGACTGAAAGGGAGAGGTGTGCTGAGCAAGGGACTGAGAGAAGGTGAAGCTCTTCACCATCCTCTTGCTTTGCTTGTCTTCTCTACTAGCTCTTCCACTCATTGTTGCGCTTGGTTGTGGATGCGACGGCATTGGATCGTGTTGATCGTGGTTGTGGAACCATCTTTGATCCTTTGAGTCATCAAACGCAAGAAAGTAAGCTAGGTGAGCTCACTGCAACTTGAGCTAGTCTTGTGTTTTTGCTTTCTTGGGTTGGAGAGGAGGATGCTTGGTTAGTTAAAGCGGAGTGTTGAGAGACAAGGTGAGATATTATTGCCAAAGTGAGTTGTAGCTCCTCTGAAACAATAGAAGTCCGTCCAAAGCCCTGATTGTTGGCGCGTTAAGCTCAACAGCCGCGTTCTTATTTTCTAAATGTGCTTACTCTATTGCCATTTCTTCTAGGATTCCGACTATGGCTTTAGGCTTTAGCGTTTCCAAAGATTATGGACAAGTTGGACAAGATTGTGGGAGCATGAGATTGCTTGTGCTTTCAAAGCTTTTATATTTATCCTAACATCATCTCACTACTTTACCTTGATCCTTGTTGAAGCTGATAGGTATGGTCACAATTGATGGTTGTGACTACTCGGTTTCCACACTCGATCATACATCAAGTTTTATTTGTAACAATTGGAAGGATTTGTTGCTTGAAATCCTTAGAACCCTTAGAAGCGTTTACTAGCTTAGCACCTTAGGGAAAAGCGAGAGTGGACACATCTATGGATTGGTTATGTGGTGGGGCTATTGACTTCTTGCCCAGCTTTGTGGATTCCTTTTCTATGGTTTCAATAGTTGCTTGCTACCGTTGTTGTTTCTTTAGTTTTGTTTCTTTCTGTTGGATAAGGAAGGCATGAACTTAGGAGATTTGGTTGGTGCCTTCACTTGGTTTGGCAGCTGTATTACTGGACTACTAATGAGGGATCACTTTTCCTTTCATCTCCTCATCATGAGGCTTCTCTAGGTCATACTAAGTGATATTACAAGGTTGCTGCGGTGACTCAACAGCCTCTTGCTTTGAAGAGTTGAGCCTTTTAGCCATCTCCTCTTCATCAAACATATTAATTATGGGTGCTAAAATTTGTTCTTACTCGATTAGTGATCTTGGGGCTTTATCCCATTCAATTATGGGAGGCTTGTGAGATAAAGCCCTCAAGTGTTGATAAGCAACAATCCCACATTGTTGCCGGTTCTTCAAAACAACCAACGTCTCCTCGAAACCAAGAACCTTTGTCACCCAAACCAAAACAGAAAATCTGGTAGTATAGAAGCCTAGTGTAGCTGCTCAATCTAAGGAAAAGGATCCACAAGGGACAGGTACAAAAGCATCAAAAGAGCAATGACCTCCCTCTACAAGTGTTATCACAAACAAATTTGGAACCACCAAGTCCATGAATACTTCCACTTAGTCCGAGGACCCAAGTGCACAATCATCTTTGACTATCGTGATTGACCACTCCACCGAATTAGAAGTTGCTACTTTGAATTCTGAGATGGAACCCATACAGCCATAGCCCTTGACTGGGGCTCTGACCAAGACTGCCACTTCAGCTCTACTAAAGAACAAGCCTCTAGTACTTTAGCCTCACACAAGGATATAGAATCTAGTGCAAAGAGCACTACGAATCCATTGATCCACAAGTCGTGTTCTTCTCAATCAAAAGCTCCAATACACTTGAAACCAGCTAAACGATCGATCATGGGGATGTGAAAGAAGAGGGGCCAACACAAAGATCAATCAGAAGCTACAAGCTCTCAAGAACTGGACGGAATCCTCTTGACTTCATTTTCTCGTGCATATGTTCACGCCGACCTTAGAATTCAGACTGCTGAGCATCAAGAACTCTTAGAAAAGTCTTTGACATCATCAGAGCAATCACAAACTTATTGAACTTACCCCCAGCAGTCATGGGAAAAGTTATAAAGCAAATGACCAAGGTAGAGTAGGAGAAGCATCGCTTAATTCCTATGTTCTACACTGGGAAGCACACAGCAAGTTGGGAGGGTGTTGCAGCATTGGCCAAGAAAGCAAAAGGACAAAGTGAGTTTAAACGAAAATGGTATTCTAGTCGAGGGTTAGCTGCATGATATGGTAGCCACCTAATTTTAGACTATTGCTGAGCAAAGAAAGGCACTTTGGACTTTAATGCATGATCCAACATATGTGGCTCATATATCTCTCCAAGTGCTTGCACTTGTCCGTGGTGTCAACATTTCTAAATGGGCTAAACTTGATCCCTTGTGTGATAAGCTTCTTTCATAGGAAGAACTACACATTGCAGGTCAATTAGGACAACGAGACATGATGATTGATGCCACTAGATATATCTTCTGTCTCACCCATGACCCACAACTTCTTTATGACCATGCTTCATTAGAGTACAATCCTAGTTTCTACGAATAGCTTATTCCAAGGCTAAGTGATACAACACTAAATCTTACCTCTGCTTCCAGTACTACAATGACCGAATCTTCCTCAAAGGATGTGAAGTAGACTAACGTACATAAGCCTTCTACTAACCCGAACACTGTGGCTAGAAGAGGTATGCTTGCAACTCTAGATCCTAGCTAGGCACAATGCCACCGATGTCCCTCCTAACTCACCCCACCAGTTAATCTCAATTGAGCCGATTGACCCCGGGATGCTCCAAAGGATGTTACTAAGATACATCTCCAAATCAACCCTACTAAACTTGACCCTCCTTCTGCCGCCATCAAGCCTTTGCTAGTATAGCGACCATCGAGTACCATGGCTACTCATTCGGCAAAGAGATTCAATTCCTTTGAAACAGAATGCCTACTCCAATTTGAGGCCATATACACTAGTTATGCCGAGTTGTTTGCAATGATTGATGTAGGCCTCGCTAATGATGAGGCAGTTTAGGTTGCTTCTAAATGGCATCCCACTTGGGAGGACAATGAACATCTTTTCGATAAAAACCTCTTGATTCAGAAGGAATATGTTAGACTCTCCCTTAGGATCACTTGCTATCATGCTGATTTGTTCCTTCTTATGCTTATGTGACCAAAATCCAAGACCAATCAGTACTTGACGAGCCTGAGCGAAATTGTCATTCCTCGAGTCTGTTGTTGCAAAAGTGGTTTTCTCATTGACTTGAGATTTCTTGCGATGATAGTTGTCTTATGACCACAGATAAGCAATGCCATACAGTCAATACACTTCAAGCTAACCCAACTTACTATGAGACCGCTTCACTGCACTCTATCATCCCAGCTCGAAATCTCGCCTTGCCATGAAAGTTGATATATCACCCATTGCTCGACAAGATTATGATCAAAGAGGAACTACGCATTGCCAGTCGCTTTGTAGGACCCTCTTTGATCGGCAGTTCAATAACTTATATTTGTGGACTAGATACCAAACCACCAAACTTGGATGCTTTTGCCAAATTGGAGTACACTTCGAATTTCTATGACTAGTGGATCCCAAAAACGGTAAAATACTAACCCTTTTTCCTTTTTAGTCTTAGTTTCTTTATACATATTTTTCTTTAGCTCGATTTGCTGCACTAATAAGAGCAAAAGTCAAGACAAAATTAGAGACATGGATGTGATTGAGCTAGATCTTAGTACATTCAATTAGCTGACTTAGGAAAATAACACTGCATCTTATGTGAGGGAAAAAAATTAACACAAGAGGTACAAGCTCAAACCCTTTCGCTCCTCGTGTGATGGCGAAATTTAAGGAAGAAGAAAGCTGTTCATAATTCTTTCTATCTTTTTCCCTTGAATCAATTGCATGGTACTCTCAAAGTTTCACAAGTGAATGCAGGAAAACAATAAGTGACAAAGCAATGCAACGAACCTCAAGGCTCGAAGACAATATCATCGACGATAGAAGCTTTCCATGAACATCCTATGCTTGCGTGCAACAAGATTAAAGAATTGAAGCTGACACTAGCATCAGAACCTTCTTGAAGATCTCAAGCTTGAGAGGCATCACATCAAGGCATCGAAGGCCAATCAAGACTGTTAACAAGTTTATCTTGGAGCCTCACTAAAGGAACACGAGACTTAAAGAACCAGCAACAATGAGGTTCCAGTTTCTTCAATGACACCATACATTTACAACAACATCTAATGGTCATCTACTTCCTTAGGAGCACTTGCGAATCGCTTCATCGATGAGCATACCAATCTTCATCGGCAAGTTCAAGTTTTTCTTCAACAATAGCTTCATCAGGGAATGTGCTTCAACGCCCATGCTCAATGTTCAAATTTTCATTGTACACACCTCAATGCACCAATCATCTTATGCACCAAGTTTTATTATTTGCAGCTAGCCTTCTGATCTCGTACTTCCATTTCTCCTTGTAAGGTAGCATGCTTATTGTATATCATTGTTGTTATCGACTTGCCAAAAAAAAAAGAGAAAAGAAAGAAAAAAAACAAAAAAGAATAAGAAATATGCACACACATACACTCCACCACACCTAGGGGTCCTCAAGTTGGATGCGTCCAATGACCCTAGTTGGCTAGCTCCATCTCTAATCCCCTAGCCCTTTTCCCATTTTCCCACACCCTTACTTAGGGCACATCAACGTCAAGACATACCTAAGGAGTCTCGGCTCGCCTTGGTGGACTTGTCTCCCTGACTCACTTGCACATTTCATCCCTTCCTTTGATTCACCCAGCTTCATCAATCCTTACGTATCAAAAAGGTGAAAAGGTTCTTCAACATAAAGCCAACAATTGCATTAGTTACCATGTGTGGTTGATCCCACAGAGACCCATGTTCTTCAAGAGCTTATTGGATTGAACACCTACTCCTGTCCATCCCACATCAATGTCTCGCTAGCATCTTCATCATTCAATAACTACCTTTTCCCTCGACACGCACGATTCTTCCCATCCTCATTAGGTCAAGATCCCTTGATTCATCAAGTACAAGTCATCACTCATTGCAACATCCGTGAAGTAGTCTTCTAACTATGTATTAGACTATGTATGCATGCGCACTCACTATAGTATTTGCACAATAATCTATTCATAGTTTTGGGTCCTCGAGTGTGGGACAATACTTCAAGCTTGCTTGGAGTTCGACCCACTTCCCAAATCGAGAACATCATATGTCATGTACGCGAGCAACAGACTAGCACTTTCCCCTAGGAAGTGTTTGCACGTGAGGTTTACTTTGAAGGTACAACGGTTCATGGAGGATCATAAGCCATCACTTCTACATCACCATTGAATCTCCCATCTTCCATTCTAGCTGTCTCCATTAGAAGAACCATTAGTCAAGTGTATCTTTAGCACAATCAAATCCTACAGAATTTCTCACCAGTAGCAACATCATCCTCTTCAAGCAGCAACAAATTCTTCATCAACAGCATTCATTTCTCCTTATCAAGATTATTTATTCAATTGATTGTTCCTAGCATTCCACATCTTCGGTGCAAGCTATAGTTTGCTGCCTGTGATGTGAGTGCCGTGGGATTGGCACTTGTCTAGGGAAAATAATGTTAATAGTATTTTGAGAAGACTGCAAAAGTAGAAGTGTCGACTACTATTTTTTGGTGGATATTATTTTTATGGAGCTTTCACGCCTTATTTTTGGACGCTTGGATTATATTTGTACGTCATGGACATCTATCAAACTATCATGCAGATGTATTAGTTTGTGAGAGCCAGCAGGCTCATTCTCGTGCAGATTGTATCTGCCACTCACAATTGTGTTTGTCGCACCTGCAACTATTGCGTCGAATACACACATGTATTTTTAATTAGAATATCTTAGGCTTGGTCTAATTATGCTAAGGTTGAAGTATGCAATGATGATTGACTAGCCTGGAGCCCACAAAGTGGGTAGGATGCAAACCCCAAATGCAAAAGGGGCACAAACCCTAAATACAAAAGAGGTGAAAACCCTGAACAAAAAAGGGGCGAAACCCTAAACCTAACCCTAATTCTTAGTCTACATAAGGATGGGAGGTCTCAGTTGTATGGACCCTTCTGGCACATCCATGCTGCAGAAGCTTTATCAGTGCCGCTACTCAAGCTTTCCGGTCTATCTTCTTGCTTCCATTGTGTTGAGAGTGACTGAAAGGGAGAGGTGTGCTGAGCAAGGGACTGAGAGAAGGTGAAGCTCTTCACCATCCTCTTGCTTTGCTTGTCTTCTCTACTAGCTCTTCCACTCATTGTTGCGCTTGGTTGTGGATGCGACGGCATTGGATCGTGTTGATCGTGGTTGTGGAACCATCTTTGATCCTTTGAGTCATCAAACGCAAGAAAGTAAGCTAGGTGAGCTCACTGCAACTTGAGCTAGTCTTGTGTTCTTGCTTTCTTGGGTTGGAGAGGAGGATGCTTGGTTAGTTAAAGCGGAGTGTTGAGAGACAAGGTGAGATATTATTGCCAAAGTGAGTTGTAGCTCCTCTGAAACAATAGAAGTCCGTCCAAAGCCCTGATTGTTGGCGCGTTAAGCTCAACAGCCGCGTTCTTATTTTCTAAATGTGCTTACTCTATTGCCATTTCTTCTAGGATTCCGACTATGGCTTTAGGCTTTAGCGTTTCCAAAGATTATGGACAAGTTGGACAAGATTGTGGGAGCATGAGATTGCTTGTGCTTTCAAAGCTTTTATATTTATCCTAACATCATCTCACTACTTTACCTTGATCCTTGTTGAAGCTGATAGGTATGGTCACAATTGATGGTTGTGACTACTCGGTTTCCACACTCGATCATACATCAAGTTTTATTTGTAACAATTGGAAGGATTTGTTGCTTGAAATCCTTAGAACCCTTAGAAGCGTTTACTAGCTTAGCACCTTAGGGAAAAGCGAGAGTGGACACATCTATGGATTGGTTATGTGGTGGGGCTATTGACTTCTTGCCCAGCTTTGTGGATTCCTTTTCTATGGTTTCAATAGTTGCTTGCTACCGTTGTTGTTTCTTTAGTTTTGTTTCTTTCTGTTGGATAAGGAAGGCATGAACTTAGGAGATTTGGTTGGTGCCTTCACTTGGTTTGGCAGCTGTATTACTGGACTACTAATGAGGGATCACTTTTCCTTTCATCTCCTCATCATGAGGCTTCTCTAGGTCATACTAAGTGATATTACAAGGTTGCTGCGGTGACTCAACAGCCTCTTGCTTTGAAGAGTTGAGCCTTTTAGCCATCTCCTCTTCATCAAACATATTAATTATGGGTGCTAAAATTTGTTCTTACTCGATTAGTGATCTTGGGGCTTTATCCCATTCAATTATGGGAGGCTTGTGAGATAAAGCCCTCAAGTGTTGATAAGCAACAATCCCACATTGTTGCCGGTTCTTCAAAACAACCAACGTCTCCTCGAAACCAAGAACCTTTGTCACCCAAACCAAAACAGAAAATCTGGTAGTATAGAAGCCTAGTGTAGCTGCTCAATCTAAGGAAAAGGATCCACAAGGGACAGGTACAAAAGCATCAAAAGAGCAATGACCTCCCTCTACAAGTGTTATCACAAACAAATTTGGAACCACCAAGTCCATGAATACTTCCACTTAGTCCGAGGACCCAAGTGCACAATCATCTTTGACTATCGTGATTGACCACTCCACCGAATTAGAAGTTGCTACTTTGAATTCTGAGATGGAACCCATACAGCCATAGCCCTTGACTGGGGCTCTGACCAAGACTGCCACTTCAGCTCTACTAAAGAACAAGCCTCTAGTACTTTAGCCTCACACAAGGATATAGAATCTAGTGCAAAGAGCACTACGAATCCATTGATCCACAAGTCGTGTTCTTCTCAATCAAAAGCTCCAATACACTTGAAACCAGCTAAACGATCGATCATGGGGATGTGAAAGAAGAGGGGCCAACACAAAGATCAATCAGAAGCTACAAGCTCTCAAGAACTGGACGGAATCCTCTTGACTTCATTTTCTCGTGCATATGTTCACGCCGACCTTAGAATTCAGACTGCTGAGCATCAAGAACTCTTAGAAAAGTCTTTGACATCATCAGAGCAATCACAAACTTATTGAACTTACCCCCAGCAGTCATGGGAAAAGTTATAAAGCAAATGACCAAGGTAGAGTAGGAGAAGCATCGCTTAATTCCTATGTTCTACACTGGGAAGCACACAGCAAGTTGGGAGGGTGTTGCAGCATTGGCCAAGAAAGCAAAAGGACAAAGTGAGTTTAAACGAAAATGGTATTCTAGTCGAGGGTTAGCTGCATGATATGGTAGCCACCTAATTTTAGACTATTGCTGAGCAAAGAAAGGCACTTTGGACTTTAATGCATGATCCAACATATGTGGCTCATATATCTCTCCAAGTGCTTGCACTTGTCCGTGGTGTCAACATTTCTAAATGGGCTAAACTTGATCCCTTGTGTGATAAGCTTCTTTCATAGGAAGAACTACACATTGCAGGTCAATTAGGACAACGAGACATGATGATTGATGCCACTAGATATATCTTCTGTCTCACCCATGACCCACAACTTCTTTATGACCATGCTTCATTAGAGTACAATCCTAGTTTCTACGAATAGCTTATTCCAAGGCTAAGTGATACAACACTAAATCTTACCTCTGCTTCCAGTACTACAATGACCGAATCTTCCTCAAAGGATGTGAAGTAGACTAACGTACATAAGCCTTCTACTAACCCGAACACTGTGGCTAGAAGAGGTATGCTTGCAACTCTAGATCCTAGCTAGGCACAATGCCACCGATGTCCCTCCTAACTCACCCCACCAGTTAATCTCAATTGAGCCGATTGACCCCGGGATGCTCCAAAGGATGTTACTAAGATACATCTCCAAATCAACCCTACTAAACTTGACCCTCCTTCTGCCGCCATCAAGCCTTTGCTAGTATAGCGACCATCGAGTACCATGGCTACTCATTCGGCAAAGAGATTCAATTCCTTTGAAACAGAATGCCTACTCCAATTTGAGGCCATATACACTAGTTATGCCGAGTTGTTTGCAATGATTGATGTAGGCCTCGCTAATGATGAGGCAGTTTAGGTTGCTTCTAAATGGCATCCCACTTGGGAGGACAATGAACATCTTTTCGATAAAAACCTCTTGATTCAGAAGGAATATGTTAGACTCTCCCTTAGGATCACTTGCTATCATGCTGATTTGTTCCTTCTTATGCTTATGTGACCAAAATCCAAGACCAATCAGTACTTGACGAGCCTGAGCGAAATTGTCATTCCTCGAGTCTGTTGTTGCAAAAGTGGTTTTCTCATTGACTTGAGATTTCTTGCGATGATAGTTGTCTTATGACCACAGATAAGCAATGCCATACAGTCAATACACTTCAAGCTAACCCAACTTACTATGAGACCGCTTCACTGCACTCTATCATCCCAGCTCGAAATCTCGCCTTGCCATGAAAGTTGATATATCACCCATTGCTCGACAAGATTATGATCAAAGAGGAACTACGCATTGCCAGTCGCTTTGTAGGACCCTCTTTGATCGGCAGTTCAATAACTTATATTTGTGGACTAGATACCAAACCACCAAACTTGGATGCTTTTGCCAAATTGGAGTACACTTCGAATTTCTATGACTAGTGGATCCCAAAAACGGTAAAATACTAACCCTTTTTCCTTTTTAGTCTTAGTTTCTTTATACATATTTTTCTTTAGCTCGATTTGCTGCACTAATAAGAGCAAAAGTCAAGACAAAATTAGAGACATGGATGTGATTGAGCTAGATCTTAGTACATTCAATTAGCTGACTTAGGAAAATAACACTGCATCTTATGTGAGGGAAAAAAATTAACACAAGAGGTACAAGCTCAAACCCTTTCGCTCCTCGTGTGATGGCGAAATTTAAGGAAGAAGAAAGCTGTTCATAATTCTTTCTATCTTTTTCCCTTGAATCAATTGCATGGTACTCTCAAAGTTTCACAAGTGAATGCAGGAAAACAATAAGTGACAAAGCAATGCAACGAACCTCAAGGCTCGAAGACAATATCATCGACGATAGAAGCTTTCCATGAACATCCTATGCTTGCGTGCAACAAGATTAAAGAATTGAAGCTGACACTAGCATCAGAACCTTCTTGAAGATCTCAAGCTTGAGAGGCATCACATCAAGGCATCGAAGGCCAATCAAGACTGTTAACAAGTTTATCTTGGAGCCTCACTAAAGGAACACGAGACTTAAAGAACCAGCAACAATGAGGTTCCAGTTTCTTCAATGACACCATACATTTACAACAACATCTAATGGTCATCTACTTCCTTAGGAGCACTTGCGAATCGCTTCATCGATGAGCATACCAATCTTCATCGGCAAGTTCAAGTTTTTCTTCAACAATAGCTTCATCAGGGAATGTGCTTCAACGCCCATGCTCAATGTTCAAATTTTCATTGTACACACCTCAATGCACCAATCATCTTATGCACCAAGTTTTATTATTTGCAGCTAGCCTTCTGATCTCGTACTTCCATTTCTCCTTGTAAGGTAGCATGCTTATTGTATATCATTGTTGTTATCGACTTGCCAAAAAAAAAAAGAGAAAAGAAAGAAAAAAAACAAAAAAGAATAAGAAATATGCACACACATACACTCCACCACACCTAGGGGTCCTCAAGTTGGATGCGTCCAATGACCCTAGTTGGCTAGCTCCATCTCTAATCCCCTAGCCCTTTTCCCATTTTCCCACACCCTTACTTAGGGCACATCAACGTCAAGACATACCTAAGGAGTCTCGGCTCGCCTTGGTGGACTTGTCTCCCTGACTCACTTGCACATTTCATCCCTTCCTTTGATTCACCCAGCTTCATCAATCCTTACGTATCAAAAAGGTGAAAAGGTTCTTCAACATAAAGCCAACAATTGCATTAGTTACCATGTGTGGTTGATCCCACAGAGACCCATGTTCTTCAAGAGCTTATTGGATTGAACACCTACTCCTGTCCATCCCACATCAATGTCTCGCTAGCATCTTCATCATTCAATAACTACCTTTTCCCTCGACACGCACGATTCTTCCCATCCTCATTAGGTCAAGATCCCTTGATTCATCAAGTACAAGTCATCACTCATTGCAACATCCGTGAAGTAGTCTTCTAACTATGTATTAGACTATGTATGCATGCGCACTCACTATAGTATTTGCACAATAATCTATTCATAGTTTTGGGTCCTCGAGTGTGGGACAATACTTCAAGCTTGCTTGGAGTTCGACCCACTTCCCAAATCGAGAACATCATATGTCATGTACGCGAGCAACAGACTAGCACTTTCCCCTAGGAAGTGTTTGCACGTGAGGTTTACTTTGAAGGTACAACGGTTCATGGAGGATCATAAGCCATCACTTCTACATCACCATTGAATCTCCCATCTTCCATTCTAGCTGTCTCCATTAGAAGAACCATTAGTCAAGTGTATCTTTAGCACAATCAAATCCTACAGAATTTCTCACCAGTAGCAACATCATCCTCTTCAAGCAGCAACAAATTCTTCATCAACAGCATTCATTTCTCCTTATCAAGATTATTTATTCAATTGATTGTTCCTAGCATTCCACATCTTCGGTGCAAGCTATAGTTTGCTGCCTGTGATGTGAGTGCCGTGGGATTGGCACTTGTCTAGGGAAAATAATGTTAATAGTATTTTGAGAAGACTGCAAAAGTAGAAGTGTCGACTACTATTTTTTGGTGGATATTATTTTTATGGAGCTTTCGCGCCTTATTTTTGGACGCTTGGATTATATTTGTACGTCATGGACATCTATCAAACTATCATGCAGATGTATTAGTTTGTGAGAGCCAGCAGGCTCATTCTCGTGCAGATTGTATCTGCCACTCACAATTGTGTTTGTCGCACCTGCAACTATTGCGTCGAATACACACATGTATTTTTAATTAGAATATCTTAGGCTTGGTCTAATTATGCTAAGGTTGAAGTATGCAATGATGATTGACTAGCCTGGAGCCCACAAAGTGGGTAGGATGCAAACCCCAAATGCAAAAGGGGCACAAACCCTAAATACAAAAGAGGTGAAAACCCTGAACAAAAAAGGGGCGAAACCCTAAACCTAACCCTAATTCTTAGTCTACATAAGGATGGGAGGTCTCAGTTGTATGGACCCTTCTGGCACATCCATGCTGCAGAAGCTTTATCAGTGCCGCTACTCAAGCTTTCCGGTCTATCTTCTTGCTTCCATTGTGTTGAGAGTGACTGAAAGGGAGAGGTGTGCTGAGCAAGGGACTGAGAGAAGGTGAAGCTCTTCACCATCCTCTTGCTTTGCTTGTCTTCTCTACTAGCTCTTCCACTCATTGTTGCGCTTGGTTGTGGATGCGACGGCATTGGATCGTGTTGATCGTGGTTGTGGAACCATCTTTGATCCTTTGAGTCATCAAACGCAAGAAAGTAAGCTAGGTGAGCTCACTGCAACTTGAGCTAGTCTTGTGTTTTTGCTTTCTTGGGTTGGAGAGGAGGATGCTTGGTTAGTTAAAGCGGAGTGTTGAGAGACAAGGTGAGATATTATTGCCAAAGTGAGTTGTAGCTCCTCTGAAACAATAGAAGTCCGTCCAAAGCCCTGATTGTTGGCGCGTTAAGCTCAACAGCCGCGTTCTTATTTTCTAAATGTGCTTACTCTATTGCCATTTCTTCTAGGATTCCGACTATGGCTTTAGGCTTTAGCGTTTCCAAAGATTATGGACAAGTTGGACAAGATTGTGGGAGCATGAGATTGCTTGTGCTTTCAAAGCTTTTATATTTATCCTAACATCATCTCACTACTTTACCTTGATCCTTGTTGAAGCTGATAGGTATGGTCACAATTGATGGTTGTGACTACTCGGTTTCCACACTCGATCATACATCAAGTTTTATTTGTAACAATTGGAAGGATTTGTTGCTTGAAATCCTTAGAACCCTTAGAAGCGTTTACTAGCTTAGCACCTTAGGGAAAAGCGAGAGTGGACACATCTATGGATTGGTTATGTGGTGGGGCTATTGACTTCTTGCCCAGCTTTGTGGATTCCTTTTCTATGGTTTCAATAGTTGCTTGCTACCGTTGTTGTTTCTTTAGTTTTGTTTCTTTCTGTTGGATAAGGAAGGCATGAACTTAGGAGATTTGGTTGGTGCCTTCACTTGGTTTGGCAGCTGTATTACTGGACTACTAATGAGGGATCACTTTTCCTTTCATCTCCTCATCATGAGGCTTCTCTAGGTCATACTAAGTGATATTACAAGGTTGCTGCGGTGACTCAACAGCCTCTTGCTTTGAAGAGTTGAGCCTTTTAGCCATCTCCTCTTCATCAAACATATTAATTATGGGTGCTAAAATTTGTTCTTACTCGATTAGTGATCTTGGGGCTTTATCCCATTCAATTATGGGAGGCTTGTGAGATAAAGCCCTCAAGTGTTGATAAGCAACAATCCCACATTGTTGCCGGTTCTTCAAAACAACCAACGTCTCCTCGAAACCAAGAACCTTTGTCACCCAAACCAAAACAGAAAATCTGGTAGTATAGAAGCCTAGTGTAGCTGCTCAATCTAAGGAAAAGGATCCACAAGGGACAGGTACAAAAGCATCAAAAGAGCAATGACCTCCCTCTACAAGTGTTATCACAAACAAATTTGGAACCACCAAGTCCATGAATACTTCCACTTAGTCCGAGGACCCAAGTGCACAATCATCTTTGACTATCGTGATTGACCACTCCACCGAATTAGAAGTTGCTACTTTGAATTCTGAGATGGAACCCATACAGCCATAGCCCTTGACTGGGGCTCTGACCAAGACTGCCACTTCAGCTCTACTAAAGAACAAGCCTCTAGTACTTTAGCCTCACACAAGGATATAGAATCTAGTGCAAAGAGCACTACGAATCCATTGATCCACAAGTCGTGTTCTTCTCAATCAAAAGCTCCAATACACTTGAAACCAGCTAAACGATCGATCATGGGGATGTGAAAGAAGAGGGGCCAACACAAAGATCAATCAGAAGCTACAAGCTCTCAAGAACTGGACGGAATCCTCTTGACTTCATTTTCTCGTGCATATGTTCACGCCGACCTTAGAATTCAGACTGCTGAGCATCAAGAACTCTTAGAAAAGTCTTTGACATCATCAGAGCAATCACAAACTTATTGAACTTACCCCCAGCAGTCATGGGAAAAGTTATAAAGCAAATGACCAAGGTAGAGTAGGAGAAGCATCGCTTAATTCCTATGTTCTACACTGGGAAGCACACAGCAAGTTGGGAGGGTGTTGCAGCATTGGCCAAGAAAGCAAAAGGACAAAGTGAGTTTAAACGAAAATGGTATTCTAGTCGAGGGTTAGCTGCATGATATGGTAGCCACCTAATTTTAGACTATTGCTGAGCAAAGAAAGGCACTTTGGACTTTAATGCATGATCCAACATATGTGGCTCATATATCTCTCCAAGTGCTTGCACTTGTCCGTGGTGTCAACATTTCTAAATGGGCTAAACTTGATCCCTTGTGTGATAAGCTTCTTTCATAGGAAGAACTACACATTGCAGGTCAATTAGGACAACGAGACATGATGATTGATGCCACTAGATATATCTTCTGTCTCACCCATGACCCACAACTTCTTTATGACCATGCTTCATTAGAGTACAATCCTAGTTTCTACGAATAGCTTATTCCAAGGCTAAGTGATACAACACTAAATCTTACCTCTGCTTCCAGTACTACAATGACCGAATCTTCCTCAAAGGATGTGAAGTAGACTAACGTACATAAGCCTTCTACTAACCCGAACACTGTGGCTAGAAGAGGTATGCTTGCAACTCTAGATCCTAGCTAGGCACAATGCCACCGATGTCCCTCCTAACTCACCCCACCAGTTAATCTCAATTGAGCCGATTGACCCCGGGATGCTCCAAAGGATGTTACTAAGATACATCTCCAAATCAACCCTACTAAACTTGACCCTCCTTCTGCCGCCATCAAGCCTTTGCTAGTATAGCGACCATCGAGTACCATGGCTACTCATTCGGCAAAGAGATTCAATTCCTTTGAAACAGAATGCCTACTCCAATTTGAGGCCATATACACTAGTTATGCCGAGTTGTTTGCAATGATTGATGTAGGCCTCGCTAATGATGAGGCAGTTTAGGTTGCTTCTAAATGGCATCCCACTTGGGAGGACAATGAACATCTTTTCGATAAAAACCTCTTGATTCAGAAGGAATATGTTAGACTCTCCCTTAGGATCACTTGCTATCATGCTGATTTGTTCCTTCTTATGCTTATGTGACCAAAATCCAAGACCAATCAGTACTTGACGAGCCTGAGCGAAATTGTCATTCCTCGAGTCTGTTGTTGCAAAAGTGGTTTTCTCATTGACTTGAGATTTCTTGCGATGATAGTTGTCTTATGACCACAGATAAGCAATGCCATACAGTCAATACACTTCAAGCTAACCCAACTTACTATGAGACCGCTTCACTGCACTCTATCATCCCAGCTCGAAATCTCGCCTTGCCATGAAAGTTGATATATCACCCATTGCTCGACAAGATTATGATCAAAGAGGAACTACGCATTGCCAGTCGCTTTGTAGGACCCTCTTTGATCGGCAGTTCAATAACTTATATTTGTGGACTAGATACCAAACCACCAAACTTGGATGCTTTTGCCAAATTGGAGTACACTTCGAATTTCTATGACTAGTGGATCCCAAAAACGGTAAAATACTAACCCTTTTTCCTTTTTAGTCTTAGTTTCTTTATACATATTTTTCTTTAGCTCGATTTGCTGCACTAATAAGAGCAAAAGTCAAGACAAAATTAGAGACATGGATGTGATTGAGCTAGATCTTAGTACATTCAATTAGCTGACTTAGGAAAATAACACTGCATCTTATGTGAGGGAAAAAAATTAACACAAGAGGTACAAGCTCAAACCCTTTCGCTCCTCGTGTGATGGCGAAATTTAAGGAAGAAGAAAGCTGTTCATAATTCTTTCTATCTTTTTCCCTTGAATCAATTGCATGGTACTCTCAAAGTTTCACAAGTGAATGCAGGAAAACAATAAGTGACAAAGCAATGCAACGAACCTCAAGGCTCGAAGACAATATCATCGACGATAGAAGCTTTCCATGAACATCCTATGCTTGCGTGCAACAAGATTAAAGAATTGAAGCTGACACTAGCATCAGAACCTTCTTGAAGATCTCAAGCTTGAGAGGCATCACATCAAGGCATCGAAGGCCAATCAAGACTGTTAACAAGTTTATCTTGGAGCCTCACTAAAGGAACACGAGACTTAAAGAACCAGCAACAATGAGGTTCCAGTTTCTTCAATGACACCATACATTTACAACAACATCTAATGGTCATCTACTTCCTTAGGAGCACTTGCGAATCGCTTCATCGATGAGCATACCAATCTTCATCGGCAAGTTCAAGTTTTTCTTCAACAATAGCTTCATCAGGGAATGTGCTTCAACGCCCATGCTCAATGTTCAAATTTTCATTGTACACACCTCAATGCACCAATCATCTTATGCACCAAGTTTTATTATTTGCAGCTAGCCTTCTGATCTCGTACTTCCATTTCTCCTTGTAAGGTAGCATGCTTATTGTATATCATTGTTGTTATCGACTTGCCAAAAAAAAAAGAGAAAAGAAAGAAAAAAAACAAAAAAGAATAAGAAATATGCACACACATACACTCCACCACACCTAGGGGTCCTCAAGTTGGATGCGTCCAATGACCCTAGTTGGCTAGCTCCATCTCTAATCCCCTAGCCCTTTTCCCATTTTCCCACACCCTTACTTAGGGCACATCAACGTCAAGACATACCTAAGGAGTCTCGGCTCGCCTTGGTGGACTTGTCTCCCTGACTCACTTGCACATTTCATCCCTTCCTTTGATTCACCCAGCTTCATCAATCCTTACGTATCAAAAAGGTGAAAAGGTTCTTCAACATAAAGCCAACAATTGCATTAGTTACCATGTGTGGTTGATCCCACAGAGACCCATGTTCTTCAAGAGCTTATTGGATTGAACACCTACTCCTGTCCATCCCACATCAATGTCTCGCTAGCATCTTCATCATTCAATAACTACCTTTTCCCTCGACACGCACGATTCTTCCCATCCTCATTAGGTCAAGATCCCTTGATTCATCAAGTACAAGTCATCACTCATTGCAACATCCGTGAAGTAGTCTTCTAACTATGTATTAGACTATGTATGCATGCGCACTCACTATAGTATTTGCACAATAATCTATTCATAGTTTTGGGTCCTCGAGTGTGGGACAATACTTCAAGCTTGCTTGGAGTTCGACCCACTTCCCAAATCGAGAACATCATATGTCATGTACGCGAGCAACAGACTAGCACTTTCCCCTAGGAAGTGTTTGCACGTGAGGTTTACTTTGAAGGTACAACGGTTCATGGAGGATCATAAGCCATCACTTCTACATCACCATTGAATCTCCCATCTTCCATTCTAGCTGTCTCCATTAGAAGAACCATTAGTCAAGTGTATCTTTAGCACAATCAAATCCTACAGAATTTCTCACCAGTAGCAACATCATCCTCTTCAAGCAGCAACAAATTCTTCATCAACAGCATTCATTTCTCCTTATCAAGATTATTTATTCAATTGATTGTTCCTAGCATTCCACATCTTCGGTGCAAGCTATAGTTTGCTGCCTGTGATGTGAGTGCCGTGGGATTGGCACTTGTCTAGGGAAAATAATGTTAATAGTATTTTGAGAAGACTGCAAAAGTAGAAGTGTCGACTACTATTTTTTGGTGGATATTATTTTTATGGAGCTTTCGCGCCTTATTTTTGGACGCTTGGATTATATTTGTACGTCATGGACATCTATCAAACTATCATGCAGATGTATTAGTTTGTGAGAGCCAGCAGGCTCATTCTCGTGCAGATTGTATCTGCCACTCACAATTGTGTTTGTCGCACCTGCAACTATTGCGTCGAATACACACATGTATTTTTAATTAGAATATCTTAGGCTTGGTCTAATTATGCTAAGGTTGAAGTATGCAATGATGATTGACTAGCCTGGAGCCCACAAAGTGGGTAGGATGCAAACCCCAAATGCAAAAGGGGCACAAACCCTAAATACAAAAGAGGTGAAAACCCTGAACAAAAAAGGGGCGAAACCCTAAACCTAACCCTAATTCTTAGTCTACATAAGGATGGGAGGTCTCAGTTGTATGGACCCTTCTGGCACATCCATGCTGCAGAAGCTTTATCAGTGCCGCTACTCAAGCTTTCCGGTCTATCTTCTTGCTTCCATTGTGTTGAGAGTGACTGAAAGGGAGAGGTGTGCTGAGCAAGGGACTGAGAGAAGGTGAAGCTCTTCACCATCCTCTTGCTTTGCTTGTCTTCTCTACTAGCTCTTCCACTCATTGTTGCGCTTGGTTGTGGATGCGACGGCATTGGATCGTGTTGATCGTGGTTGTGGAACCATCTTTGATCCTTTGAGTCATCAAACGCAAGAAAGTAAGCTAGGTGAGCTCACTGCAACTTGAGCTAGTCTTGTGTTTTTGCTTTCTTGGGTTGGAGAGGAGGATGCTTGGTTAGTTAAAGCGGAGTGTTGAGAGACAAGGTGAGATATTATTGCCAAAGTGAGTTGTAGCTCCTCTGAAACAATAGAAGTCCGTCCAAAGCCCTGATTGTTGGCGCGTTAAGCTCAACAGCCGCGTTCTTATTTTCTAAATGTGCTTACTCTATTGCCATTTCTTCTAGGATTCCGACTATGGCTTTAGGCTTTAGCGTTTCCAAAGATTATGGACAAGTTGGACAAGATTGTGGGAGCATGAGATTGCTTGTGCTTTCAAAGCTTTTATATTTATCCTAACATCATCTCACTACTTTACCTTGATCCTTGTTGAAGCTGATAGGTATGGTCACAATTGATGGTTGTGACTACTCGGTTTCCACACTCGATCATACATCAAGTTTTATTTGTAACAATTGGAAGGATTTGTTGCTTGAAATCCTTAGAACCCTTAGAAGCGTTTACTAGCTTAGCACCTTAGGGAAAAGCGAGAGTGGACACATCTATGGATTGGTTATGTGGTGGGGCTATTGACTTCTTGCCCAGCTTTGTGGATTCCTTTTCTATGGTTTCAATAGTTGCTTGCTACCGTTGTTGTTTCTTTAGTTTTGTTTCTTTCTGTTGGATAAGGAAGGCATGAACTTAGGAGATTTGGTTGGTGCCTTCACTTGGTTTGGCAGCTGTATTACTGGACTACTAATGAGGGATCACTTTTCCTTTCATCTCCTCATCATGAGGCTTCTCTAGGTCATACTAAGTGATATTACAAGGTTGCTGCGGTGACTCAACAGCCTCTTGCTTTGAAGAGTTGAGCCTTTTAGCCATCTCCTCTTCATCAAACATATTAATTATGGGTGCTAAAATTTGTTCTTACTCGATTAGTGATCTTGGGGCTTTATCCCATTCAATTATGGGAGGCTTGTGAGATAAAGCCCTCAAGTGTTGATAAGCAACAATCCCACATTGTTGCCGGTTCTTCAAAACAACCAACGTCTCCTCGAAACCAAGAACCTTTGTCACCCAAACCAAAACAGAAAATCTGGTAGTATAGAAGCCTAGTGTAGCTGCTCAATCTAAGGAAAAGGATCCACAAGGGACAGGTACAAAAGCATCAAAAGAGCAATGACCTCCCTCTACAAGTGTTATCACAAACAAATTTGGAACCACCAAGTCCATGAATACTTCCACTTAGTCCGAGGACCCAAGTGCACAATCATCTTTGACTATCGTGATTGACCACTCCACCGAATTAGAAGTTGCTACTTTGAATTCTGAGATGGAACCCATACAGCCATAGCCCTTGACTGGGGCTCTGACCAAGACTGCCACTTCAGCTCTACTAAAGAACAAGCCTCTAGTACTTTAGCCTCACACAAGGATATAGAATCTAGTGCAAAGAGCACTACGAATCCATTGATCCACAAGTCGTGTTCTTCTCAATCAAAAGCTCCAATACACTTGAAACCAGCTAAACGATCGATCATGGGGATGTGAAAGAAGAGGGGCCAACACAAAGATCAATCAGAAGCTACAAGCTCTCAAGAACTGGACGGAATCCTCTTGACTTCATTTTCTCGTGCATATGTTCACGCCGACCTTAGAATTCAGACTGCTGAGCATCAAGAACTCTTAGAAAAGTCTTTGACATCATCAGAGCAATCACAAACTTATTGAACTTACCCCCAGCAGTCATGGGAAAAGTTATAAAGCAAATGACCAAGGTAGAGTAGGAGAAGCATCGCTTAATTCCTATGTTCTACACTGGGAAGCACACAGCAAGTTGGGAGGGTGTTGCAGCATTGGCCAAGAAAGCAAAAGGACAAAGTGAGTTTAAACGAAAATGGTATTCTAGTCGAGGGTTAGCTGCATGATATGGTAGCCACCTAATTTTAGACTATTGCTGAGCAAAGAAAGGCACTTTGGACTTTAATGCATGATCCAACATATGTGGCTCATATATCTCTCCAAGTGCTTGCACTTGTCCGTGGTGTCAACATTTCTAAATGGGCTAAACTTGATCCCTTGTGTGATAAGCTTCTTTCATAGGAAGAACTACACATTGCAGGTCAATTAGGACAACGAGACATGATGATTGATGCCACTAGATATATCTTCTGTCTCACCCATGACCCACAACTTCTTTATGACCATGCTTCATTAGAGTACAATCCTAGTTTCTACGAATAGCTTATTCCAAGGCTAAGTGATACAACACTAAATCTTACCTCTGCTTCCAGTACTACAATGACCGAATCTTCCTCAAAGGATGTGAAGTAGACTAACGTACATAAGCCTTCTACTAACCCGAACACTGTGGCTAGAAGAGGTATGCTTGCAACTCTAGATCCTAGCTAGGCACAATGCCACCGATGTCCCTCCTAACTCACCCCACCAGTTAATCTCAATTGAGCCGATTGACCCCGGGATGCTCCAAAGGATGTTACTAAGATACATCTCCAAATCAACCCTACTAAACTTGACCCTCCTTCTGCCGCCATCAAGCCTTTGCTAGTATAGCGACCATCGAGTACAATGGCTACTCATTCGGCAAAGAGATTCAATTCCTTTGAAACAGAATGCCTACTCCAATTTGAGGCCATATACACTAGTTATGCCGAGTTGTTTGCAATGATTGATGTAGGCCTCGCTAATGATGAGGCAGTTTAGGTTGCTTCTAAATGGCATCCCACTTGGGAGGACAATGAACATCTTTTCGATAAAAACCTCTTGATTCAGAAGGAATATGTTAGACTCTCCCTTAGGATCACTTGCTATCATGCTGATTTGTTCCTTCTTATGCTTATGTGACCAAAATCCAAGACCAATCAGTACTTGACGAGCCTGAGCGAAATTGTCATTCCTCGAGTCTGTTGTTGCAAAAGTGGTTTTCTCATTGACTTGAGATTTCTTGCGATGATAGTTGTCTTATGACCACAGATAAGCAATGCCATACAGTCAATACACTTCAAGCTAACCCAACTTACTATGAGACCGCTTCACTGCACTCTATCATCCCAGCTCGAAATCTCGCCTTGCCATGAAAGTTGATATATCACCCATTGCTCGACAAGATTATGATCAAAGAGGAACTACGCATTGCCAGTCGCTTTGTAGGACCCTCTTTGATCGGCAGTTCAATAACTTATATTTGTGGACTAGATACCAAACCACCAAACTTGGATGCTTTTGCCAAATTGGAGTACACTTCGAATTTCTATGACTAGTGGATCCCAAAAACGGTAAAATACTAACCCTTTTTCCTTTTTAGTCTTAGTTTCTTTATACATATTTTTCTTTAGCTCGATTTGCTGCACTAATAAGAGCAAAAGTCAAGACAAAATTAGAGACATGGATGTGATTGAGCTAGATCTTAGTACATTCAATTAGCTGACTTAGGAAAATAACACTGCATCTTATGTGAGGGAAAAAAATTAACACAAGAGGTACAAGCTCAAACCCTTTCGCTCCTCGTGTGATGGCGAAATTTAAGGAAGAAGAAAGCTGTTCATAATTCTTTCTATCTTTTTCCCTTGAATCAATTGCATGGTACTCTCAAAGTTTCACAAGTGAATGCAGGAAAACAATAAGTGACAAATCAATGCAACGAACCTCAAGGCTCGAAGACAATATCATCGACGATAGAAGCTTTCCATGAACATCCTATGCTTGCGTGCAACAAGATTAAAGAATTGAAGCTGACACTAGCATCAGAACCTTCTTGAAGATCTCAAGCTTGAGAGGCATCACATCAAGGCATCGAAGGCCAATCAAGACTGTTAACAAGTTTATCTTGGAGCCTCACTAAAGGAACACGAGACTTAAAGAACCAGCAACAATGAGGTTCCAGTTTCTTCAATGACACCATACATTTACAACAACATCTAATGGTCATCTACTTCCTTAGGAGCACTTGCGAATCGCTTCATCGATGAGCATACCAATCTTCATCGGCAAGTTCAAGTTTTTCTTCAACAATAGCTTCATCAGGGAATGTGCTTCAACGCCCATGCTCAATGTTCAAATTTTCATTGTACACACCTCAATGCACCAATCATCTTATGCACCAAGTTTTATTATTTGCAGCTAGCCTTCTGATCTCGTACTTCCATTTCTCCTTGTAAGGTAGCATGCTTATTGTATATCATTGTTGTTATCGACTTGCCAAAAAAAAAAAGAGAAAAGAAAGAAAAAAAACAAAAAAGAATAAGAAATATGCACACACATACACTCCACCACACCTAGGGGTCCTCAAGTTGGATGCGTCCAATGACCCTAGTTGGCTAGCTCCATCTCTAATCCCCTAGCCCTTTTCCCATTTTCCCACACCCTTACTTAGGGCACATCAACGTCAAGACATACCTAAGGAGTCTCGGCTCGCCTTGGTGGACTTGTCTCCCTGACTCACTTGCACATTTCATCCCTTCCTTTGATTCACCCAGCTTCATCAATCCTTACGTATCAAAAAGGTGAAAAGGTTCTTCAACATAAAGCCAACAATTGCATTAGTTACCATGTGTGGTTGATCCCACAGAGACCCATGTTCTTCAAGAGCTTATTGGATTGAACACCTACTCCTGTCCATCCCACATCAATGTCTCGCTAGCATCTTCATCATTCAATAACTACCTTTTCCCTCGACACGCACGATTCTTCCCATCCTCATTAGGTCAAGATCCCTTGATTCATCAAGTACAAGTCATCACTCATTGCAACATCCGTGAAGTAGTCTTCTAACTATGTATTAGACTATGTATGCATGCGCACTCACTATAGTATTTGCACAATAATCTATTCATAGTTTTGGGTCCTCGAGTGTGGGACAATACTTCAAGCTTGCTTGGAGTTCGACCCACTTCCCAAATCGAGAACATCATATGTCATGTACGCGAGCAACAGACTAGCACTTTCCCCTAGGAAGTGTTTGCACGTGAGGTTTACTTTGAAGGTACAACGGTTCATGGAGGATCATAAGCCATCACTTCTACATCACCATTGAATCTCCCATCTTCCATTCTAGCTGTCTCCATTAGAAGAACCATTAGTCAAGTGTATCTTTAGCACAATCAAATCCTACAGAATTTCTCACCAGTAGCAACATCATCCTCTTCAAGCAGCAACAAATTCTTCATCAACAGCATTCATTTCTCCTTATCAAGATTATTTATTCAATTGATTGTTCCTAGCATTCCACATCTTCGGTGCAAGCTATAGTTTGCTGCCTGTGATGTGAGTGCCGTGGGATTGGCACTTGTCTAGGGAAAATAATGTTAATAGTATTTTGAGAAGACTGCAAAAGTAGAAGTGTCGACTACTATTTTTTGGTGGATATTATTTTTATGGAGCTTTCGCGCCTTATTTTTGGACGCTTGGATTATATTTGTACGTCATGGACATCTATCAAACTATCATGCAGATGTATTAGTTTGTGAGAGCCAGCAGGCTCATTCTCGTGCAGATTGTATCTGCCACTCACAATTGTGTTTGTCGCACCTGCAACTATTGCGTCGAATACACACATGTATTTTTAATTAGAATATCTTAGGCTTGGTCTAATTATGCTAAGGTTGAAGTATGCAATGATGATTGACTAGCCTGGAGCCCACAAAGTGGGTAGGATGCAAACCCCAAATGCAAAAGGGGCACAAACCCTAAATACAAAAGAGGTGAAAACCCTGAACAAAAAAGGGGCGAAACCCTAAACCTAACCCTAATTCTTAGTCTACATAAGGATGGGAGGTCTCAGTTGTATGGACCCTTCTGGCACATCCATGCTGCAGAAGCTTTATCAGTGCCGCTACTCAAGCTTTCCGGTCTATCTTCTTGCTTCCATTGTGTTGAGAGTGACTGAAAGGGAGAGGTGTGCTGAGCAAGGGACTGAGAGAAGGTGAAGCTCTTCACCATCCTCTTGCTTTGCTTGTCTTCTCTACTAGCTCTTCCACTCATTGTTGCGCTTGGTTGTGGATGCGACGGCATTGGATCGTGTTGATCGTGGTTGTGGAACCATCTTTGATCCTTTGAGTCATCAAACGCAAGAAAGTAAGCTAGGTGAGCTCACTGCAACTTGAGCTAGTCTTGTGTTTTTGCTTTCTTGGGTTGGAGAGGAGGATGCTTGGTTAGTTAAAGCGGAGTGTTGAGAGACAAGGTGAGATATTATTGCCAAAGTGAGTTGTAGCTCCTCTGAAACAATAGAAGTCCGTCCAAAGCCCTGATTGTTGGCGCGTTAAGCTCAACAGCCGCGTTCTTATTTTCTAAATGTGCTTACTCTATTGCCATTTCTTCTAGGATTCCGACTATGGCTTTAGGCTTTAGCGTTTCCAAAGATTATGGACAAGTTGGACAAGATTGTGGGAGCATGAGATTGCTTGTGCTTTCAAAGCTTTTATATTTATCCTAACATCATCTCACTACTTTACCTTGATCCTTGTTGAAGCTGATAGGTATGGTCACAATTGATGGTTGTGACTACTCGGTTTCCACACTCAATCATACATCAAGTTTTATTTGTAACAATTGGAAGGATTTGTTGCTTGAAATCCTTAGAACCCTTAGAAGCGTTTACTAGCTTAGCACCTTAGGGAAAAGCGAGAGTGGACACATCTATGGATTGGTTATGTGGTGGGGCTATTGACTTCTTGCCCAGCTTTGTGGATTCCTTTTCTATGGTTTCAATAGTTGCTTGCTACCGTTGTTGTTTCTTTAGTTTTGTTTCTTTCTGTTGGATAAGGAAGGCATGAACTTAGGAGATTTGGTTGGTGCCTTCACTTGGTTTGGCAGCTGTATTACTGGACTACTAATGAGGGATCACTTTTCCTTTCATCTCCTCATCATGAGGCTTCTCTAGGTCATACTAAGTGATATTACAAGGTTGCTGCGGTGACTCAACAGCCTCTTGCTTTGAAGAGTTGAGCCTTTTAGCCATCTCCTCTTCATCAAACATATTAATTATGGGTGCTAAAATTTGTTCTTACTCGATTAGTGATCTTGGGGCTTTATCCCATTCAATTATGGGAGGCTTGTGAGATAAAGCCCTCAAGTGTTGATAAGCAACAATCCCACATTGTTGCCGGTTCTTCAAAACAACCAACGTCTCCTCGAAACCAAGAACCTTTGTCACCCAAACCAAAACAGAAAATCTGGTAGTATAGAAGCCTAGTGTAGCTGCTCAATCTAAGGAAAAGGATCCACAAGGGACAGGTACAAAAGCATCAAAAGAGCAATGACCTCCCTCTACAAGTGTTATCACAAACAAATTTGGAACCACCAAGTCCATGAATACTTCCACTTAGTCCGAGGACCCAAGTGCACAACCATCTTTGACTATCGTGATTGACCACTCCACCGAATTAGAAGTTGCTACTTTGAATTCTGAGATGGAACCCATACAGCCATAGCCCTTGACTGGGGCTCTGACCAAGACTGCCACTTCAGCTCTACTAAAGAACAAGCCTCTAGTACTTTAGCCTCACACAAGGATATAGAATCTAGTGCAAAGAGCACTACGAATCCATTGATCCACAAGTCGTGTTCTTCTCAATCAAAAGCTCCAATACACTTGAAACCAGCTAAACGATCGATCATGGGGATGTGAAAGAAGAGGGGCCAACACAAAGATCAATCAGAAGCTACAAGCTCTCAAGAACTGGACGGAATCCTCTTGACTTCATTTTCTCGTGCATATGTTCACGCCGACCTTAGAATTCAGACTGCTGAGCATCAAGAACTCTTAGAAAAGTCTTTGACATCATCAGAGCAATCACAAACTTATTGAACTTACCCCCAGCAGTCATGGGAAAAGTTATAAAGCAAATGACCAAGGTAGAGTAGGAGAAGCATCGCTTAATTCCTATGTTCTACACTGGGAAGCACACAGCAAGTTGGGAGGGTGTTGCAGCATTGGCCAAGAAAGCAAAAGGACAAAGTGAGTTTAAACGAAAATGGTATTCTAGTCGAGGGTTAGCTGCATGATATGGTAGCCACCTAATTTTAGACTATTGCTGAGCAAAGAAAGGCACTTTGGACTTTAATGCATGATCCAACATATGTGGCTCATATATCTCTCCAAGTGCTTGCACTTGTCCGTGGTGTCAACATTTCTAAATGGGCTAAACTTGATCCCTTGTGTGATAAGCTTCTTTCATAGGAAGAACTACACATTGCAGGTCAATTAGGACAACGAGACATGATGATTGATGCCACTAGATATATCTTCTGTCTCACCCATGACCCACAACTTCTTTATGACCATGCTTCATTAGAGTACAATCCTAGTTTCTACGAATAGCTTATTCCAAGGCTAAGTGATACAACACTAAATCTTACCTCTGCTTCCAGTACTACAATGACCGAATCTTCCTCAAAGGATGTGAAGTAGACTAACGTACATAAGCCTTCTACTAACCCGAACACTGTGGCTAGAAGAGGTATGCTTGCAACTCTAGATCCTAGCTAGGCACAATGCCACCGATGTCCCTCCTAACTCACCCCACCAGTTAATCTCAATTGAGCCGATTGACCCCGGGATGCTCCAAAGGATGTTACTAAGATACATCTCCAAATCAACCCTACTAAACTTGACCCTCCTTCTGCCGCCATCAAGCCTTTGCTAGTATAGCGACCATCGAGTACCATGGCTACTCATTCGGAAAAGAGATTCAATTCCTTTGAAACAGAATGCCTACTCCAATTTGAGGCCATATACACTAGTTATGCCGAGTTGTTTGCAATGATTGATGTAGGCCTCGCTAATGATGAGGCAGTTTAGGTTGCTTCTAAATGGCATCCCACTTGGGAGGACAATGAACATCTTTTCGATAAAAACCTCTTGATTCAGAAGGAATATGTTAGACTCTCCCTTAGGATCACTTGCTATCATGCTGATTTGTTCCTTCTTATGCTTATGTGACCAAAATCCAAGACCAATCAGTACTTGACGAGCCTGAGCGAAATTGTCATTCCTCGAGTCTGTTGTTGCAAAAGTGGTTTTCTCATTGACTTGAGATTTCTTGCGATGATAGTTGTCTTATGACCACAGATAAGCAATGCCATACAGTCAATACACTTCAAGCTAACCCAACTTACTATGAGACCGCTTCACTGCACTCTATCATCCCAGCTCGAAATCTCGCCTTGCCATGAAAGTTGATATATCACCCATTGCTCGACAAGATTATGATCAAAGAGGAACTACGCATTGCCAGTCGCTTTGTAGGACCCTCTTTGATCGGCAGTTCAATAACTTATATTTGTGGACTAGATACCAAACCACCAAACTTGGATGCTTTTGCCAAATTGGAGTACACTTCGAATTTCTATGACTAGTGGATCCCAAAAACGGTAAAATACTAACCCTTTTTCCTTTTTAGTCTTAGTTTCTTTATACATATTTTTCTTTAGCTCGATTTGCTGCACTAATAAGAGCAAAAGTCAAGACAAAATTAGAGACATGGATGTGATTGAGCTAGATCTTAGTACATTCAATTAGCTGACTTAGGAAAATAACACTGCATCTTATGTGAGGGAAAAAAATTAACACAAGAGGTACAAGCTCAAACCCTTTCGCTCCTCGTGTGATGGCGAAATTTAAGGAAGAAGAAAGCTGTTCATAATTCTTTCTATCTTTTTCCCTTGAATCAATTGCATGGTACTCTCAAAGTTTCACAAGTGAATGCAGGAAAACAATAAGTGACAAATCAATGCAACGAACCTCAAGGCTCGAAGACAATATCATCGACGATAGAAGCTTTCCATGAACATCCTATGCTTGCGTGCAACAAGATTAAAGAATTGAAGCTGACACTAGCATCAGAACCTTCTTGAAGATCTCAAGCTTGAGAGGCATCACATCAAGGCATCGAAGGCCAATCAAGACTGTTAACAAGTTTATCTTGGAGCCTCACTAAAGGAACACGAGACTTAAAGAACCAGCAACAATGAGGTTCCAGTTTCTTCAATGACACCATACATTTACAACAACATCTAATGGTCATCTACTTCCTTAGGAGCACTTGCGAATCGCTTCATCGATGAGCATACCAATCTTCATCGGCAAGTTCAAGTTTTTCTTCAACAATAGCTTCATCAGGGAATGTGCTTCAACGCCCATGCTCAATGTTCAAATTTTCATTGTACACACCTCAATGCACCAATCATCTTATGCACCAAGTTTTATTATTTGCAGCTAGCCTTCTGATCTCGTACTTCCATTTCTCCTTGTAAGGTAGCATGCTTATTGTATATCATTGTTGTTATCGACTTGCCAAAAAAAAAAGAGAAAAGAAAGAAAAAAAACAAAAAAGAATAAGAAATATGCACACACATACACTCCACCACACCTAGGGGTCCTCAAGTTGGATGCGTCCAATGACCCTAGTTGGCTAGCTCCATCTCTAATCCCCTAGCCCTTTTCCCATTTTCCCACACCCTTACTTAGGGCACATCAACGTCAAGACATACCTAAGGAGTCTCGGCTCGCCTTGGTGGACTTGTCTCCCTGACTCACTTGCACATTTCATCCCTTCCTTTGATTCACCCAGCTTCATCAATCCTTACGTATCAAAAAGGTGAAAAGGTTCTTCAACATAAAGCCAACAATTGCATTAGTTACCATGTGTGGTTGATCCCACAGAGACCCATGTTCTTCAAGAGCTTATTGGATTGAACACCTACTCCTGTCCATCCCACATCAATGTCTCGCTAGCATCTTCATCATTCAATAACTACCTTTTCCCTCGACACGCACGATTCTTCCCATCCTCATTAGGTCAAGATCCCTTGATTCATCAAGTACAAGTCATCACTCATTGCAACATCCGTGAAGTAGTCTTCTAACTATGTATTAGACTATGTATGCATGCGCACTCACTATAGTATTTGCACAATAATCTATTCATAGTTTTGGGTCCTCGAGTGTGGGACAATACTTCAAGCTTGCTTGGAGTTCGACCCACTTCCCAAATCGAGAACATCATATGTCATGTACGCGAGCAACAGACTAGCACTTTCCCCTAGGAAGTGTTTGCACGTGAGGTTTACTTTGAAGGTACAACGGTTCATGGAGGATCATAAGCCATCACTTCTACATCACCATTGAATCTCCCATCTTCCATTCTAGCTGTCTCCATTAGAAGAACCATTAGTCAAGTGTATCTTTAGCACAATCAAATCCTACAGAATTTCTCACCAGTAGCAACATCATCCTCTTCAAGCAGCAACAAATTCTTCATCAACAGCATTCATTTCTCCTTATCAAGATTATTTATTCAATTGATTGTTCCTAGCATTCCACATCTTCGGTGCAAGCTATAGTTTGCTGCCTGTGATGTGAGTGCCGTGGGATTGGCACTTGTCTAGGGAAAATAATGTTAATAGTATTTTGAGAAGACTGCAAAAGTAGAAGTGTCGACTACTATTTTTTGGTGGATATTATTTTTATGGAGCTTTCGCGCCTTATTTTTGGACGCTTGGATTATATTTGTACGTCATGGACATCTATCAAACTATCATGCAGATGTATTAGTTTGTGAGAGCCAGCAGGCTCATTCTCGTGCAGATTGTATCTGCCACTCACAATTGTGTTTGTCGCACCTGCAACTATTGCGTCGAATACACACATGTATTTTTAATTAGAATATCTTAGGCTTGGTCTAATTATGCTAAGGTTGAAGTATGCAATGATGATTGACTAGCCTGGAGCCCACAAAGTGGGTAGGATGCAAACCCCAAATGCAAAAGGGGCACAAACCCTAAATACAAAAGAGGTGAAAACCCTGAACAAAAAAGGGGCGAAACCCTAAACCTAACCCTAATTCTTAGTCTACATAAGGATGGGAGGTCTCAGTTGTATGGACCCTTCTGGCACATCCATGCTGCAGAAGCTTTATCAGTGCCGCTACTCAAGCTTTCCGGTCTATCTTCTTGCTTCCATTGTGTTGAGAGTGACTGAAAGGGAGAGGTGTGCTGAGCAAGGGACTGAGAGAAGGTGAAGCTCTTCACCATCCTCTTGCTTTGCTTGTCTTCTCTACTAGCTCTTCCACTCATTGTTGCGCTTGGTTGTGGATGCGACGGCATTGGATCGTGTTGATCGTGGTTGTGGAACCATCTTTGATCCTTTGAGTCATCAAACGCAAGAAAGTAAGCTAGGTGAGCTCACTGCAACTTGAGCTAGTCTTGTGTTTTTGCTTTCTTGGGTTGGAGAGGAGGATGCTTGGTTAGTTAAAGCGGAGTGTTGAGAGACAAGGTGAGATATTATTGCCAAAGTGAGTTGTAGCTCCTCTGAAACAATAGAAGTCCGTCCAAAGCCCTGATTGTTGGCGCGTTAAGCTCAACAGCCGCGTTCTTATTTTCTAAATGTGCTTACTCTATTGCCATTTCTTCTAGGATTCCGACTATGGCTTTAGGCTTTAGCGTTTCCAAAGATTATGGACAAGTTGGACAAGATTGTGGGAGCATGAGATTGCTTGTGCTTTCAAAGCTTTTATATTTATCCTAACATCATCTCACTACTTTACCTTGATCCTTGTTGAAGCTGATAGGTATGGTCACAATTGATGGTTGTGACTACTCGGTTTCCACACTCGATCATACATCAAGTTTTATTTGTAACAATTGGAAGGATTTGTTGCTTGAAATCCTTAGAACCCTTAGAAGCGTTTACTAGCTTAGCACCTTAGGGAAAAGCGAGAGTGGACACATCTATGGATTGGTTATGTGGTGGGGCTATTGACTTCTTGCCCAGCTTTGTGGATTCCTTTTCTATGGTTTCAATAGTTGCTTGCTACCGTTGTTGTTTCTTTAGTTTTGTTTCTTTCTGTTGGATAAGGAAGGCATGAACTTAGGAGATTTGGTTGGTGCCTTCACTTGGTTTGGCAGCTGTATTACTGGACTACTAATGAGGGATCACTTTTCCTTTCATCTCCTCATCATGAGGCTTCTCTAGGTCATACTAAGTGATATTACAAGGTTGCTGCGGTGACTCAACAGCCTCTTGCTTTGAAGAGTTGAGCCTTTTAGCCATCTCCTCTTCATCAAACATATTAATTATGGGTGCTAAAATTTGTTCTTACTCGATTAGTGATCTTGGGGCTTTATCCCATTCAATTATGGGAGGCTTGTGAGATAAAGCCCTCAAGTGTTGATAAGCAACAATCCCACATTGTTGCCGGTTCTTCAAAACAACCAACGTCTCCTCGAAACCAAGAACCTTTGTCACCCAAACCAAAACAGAAAATCTGGTAGTATAGAAGCCTAGTGTAGCTGCTCAATCTAAGGAAAAGGATCCACAAGGGACAGGTACAAAAGCATCAAAAGAGCAATGACCTCCCTCTACAAGTGTTATCACAAACAAATTTGGAACCACCAAGTCCATGAATACTTCCACTTAGTCCGAGGACCCAAGTGCACAATCATCTTTGACTATCGTGATTGACCACTCCACCGAATTAGAAGTTGCTACTTTGAATTCTGAGATGGAACCCATACAGCCATAGCCCTTGACTGGGGCTCTGACCAAGACTGCCACTTCAGCTCTACTAAAGAACAAGCCTCTAGTACTTTAGCCTCACACAAGGATATAGAATCTAGTGCAAAGAGCACTACGAATCCATTGATCCACAAGTCGTGTTCTTCTCAATCAAAAGCTCCAATACACTTGAAACCAGCTAAACGATCGATCATGGGGATGTGAAAGAAGAGGGGCCAACACAAAGATCAATCAGAAGCTACAAGCTCTCAAGAACTGGACGGAATCCTCTTGACTTCATTTTCTCGTGCATATGTTCACGCCGACCTTAGAATTCAGACTGCTGAGCATCAAGAACTCTTAGAAAAGTCTTTGACATCATCAGAGCAATCACAAACTTATTGAACTTACCCCCAGCAGTCATGGGAAAAGTTATAAAGCAAATGACCAAGGTAGAGTAGGAGAAGCATCGCTTAATTCCTATGTTCTACACTGGGAAGCACACAGCAAGTTGGGAGGGTGTTGCAGCATTGGCCAAGAAAGCAAAAGGACAAAGTGAGTTTAAACGAAAATGGTATTCTAGTCGAGGGTTAGCTGCATGATATGGTAGCCACCTAATTTTAGACTATTGCTGAGCAAAGAAAGGCACTTTGGACTTTAATGCATGATCCAACATATGTGGCTCATATATCTCTCCAAGTGCTTGCACTTGTCCGTGGTGTCAACATTTCTAAATGGGCTAAACTTGATCCCTTGTGTGATAAGCTTCTTTCATAGGAAGAACTACACATTGCAGGTCAATTAGGACAACGAGACATGATGATTGATGCCACTAGATATATCTTCTGTCTCACCCATGACCCACAACTTCTTTATGACCATGCTTCATTAGAGTACAATCCTAGTTTCTACGAATAGCTTATTCCAAGGCTAAGTGATACAACACTAAATCTTACCTCTGCTTCCAGTACTACAATGACCGAATCTTCCTCAAAGGATGTGAAGTAGACTAACGTACATAAGCCTTCTACTAACCCGAACACTGTGGCTAGAAGAGGTATGCTTGCAACTCTAGATCCTAGCTAGGCACAATGCCACCGATGTCCCTCCTAACTCACCCCACCAGTTAATCTCAATTGAGCCGATTGACCCCGGGATGCTCCAAAGGATGTTACTAAGATACATCTCCAAATCAACCCTACTAAACTTGACCCTCCTTCTGCCGCCATCAAGCCTTTGCTAGTATAGCGACCATCGAGTACCATGGCTACTCATTCGGCAAAGAGATTCAATTCCTTTGAAACAGAATGCCTACTCCAATTTGAGGCCATATACACTAGTTATGCCGAGTTGTTTGCAATGATTGATGTAGGCCTCGCTAATGATGAGGCAGTTTAGGTTGCTTCTAAATGGCATCCCACTTGGGAGGACAATGAACATCTTTTCGATAAAAACCTCTTGATTCAGAAGGAATATGTTAGACTCTCCCTTAGGATCACTTGCTATCATGCTGATTTGTTCCTTCTTATGCTTATGTGACCAAAATCCAAGACCAATCAGTACTTGACGAGCCTGAGCGAAATTGTCATTCCTCGAGTCTGTTGTTGCAAAAGTGGTTTTCTCATTGACTTGAGATTTCTTGCGATGATAGTTGTCTTATGACCACAGATAAGCAATGCCATACAGTCAATACACTTCAAGCTAACCCAACTTACTATGAGACCGCTTCACTGCACTCTATCATCCCAGCTCGAAATCTCGCCTTGCCATGAAAGTTGATATATCACCCATTGCTCGACAAGATTATGATCAAAGAGGAACTACGCATTGCCAGTCGCTTTGTAGGACCCTCTTTGATCGGCAGTTCAATAACTTATATTTGTGGACTAGATACCAAACCACCAAACTTGGATGCTTTTGCCAAATTGGAGTACACTTCGAATTTCTATGACTAGTGGATCCCAAAAACGGTAAAATACTAACCCTTTTTCCTTTTTAGTCTTAGTTTCTTTATACATATTTTTCTTTAGCTCGATTTGCTGCACTAATAAGAGCAAAAGTCAAGACAAAATTAGAGACATGGATGTGATTGAGCTAGATCTTAGTACATTCAATTAGCTGACTTAGGAAAATAACACTGCATCTTATGTGAGGGAAAAAAATTAACACAAGAGGTACAAGCTCAAACCCTTTCGCTCCTCGTGTGATGGCGAAATTTAAGGAAGAAGAAAGCTGTTCATAATTCTTTCTATCTTTTTCCCTTGAATCAATTGCATGGTACTCTCAAAGTTTCACAAGTGAATGCAGGAAAACAATAAGTGACAAAGCAATGCAACGAACCTCAAGGCTCGAAGACAATATCATCGACGATAGAAGCTTTCCATGAACATCCTATGCTTGCGTGCAACAAGATTAAAGAATTGAAGCTGACACTAGCATCAGAACCTTCTTGAAGATCTCAAGCTTGAGAGGCATCACATCAAGGCATCGAAGGCCAATCAAGACTGTTAACAAGTTTATCTTGGAGCCTCACTAAAGGAACACGAGACTTAAAGAACCAGCAACAATGAGGTTCCAGTTTCTTCAATGACACCATACATTTACAACAACATCTAATGGTCATCTACTTCCTTAGGAGCACTTGCGAATCGCTTCATCGATGAGCATACCAATCTTCATCGGCAAGTTCAAGTTTTTCTTCAACAATAGCTTCATCAGGGAATGTGCTTCAACGCCCATGCTCAATGTTCAAATTTTCATTGTACACACCTCAATGCACCAATCATCTTATGCACCAAGTTTTATTATTTGCAGCTAGCCTTCTGATCTCGTACTTCCATTTCTCCTTGTAAGGTAGCATGCTTATTGTATATCATTGTTGTTATCGACTTGCCAAAAAAAAAAGAGAAAAGAAAGAAAAAAAACAAAAAAGAATAAGAAATATGCACACACATACACTCCACCACACCTAGGGGTCCTCAAGTTGGATGCGTCCAATGACCCTAGTTGGCTAGCTCCATCTCTAATCCCCTAGCCCTTTTCCCATTTTCCCACACCCTTACTTAGGGCACATCAACGTCAAGACATACCTAAGGAGTCTCGGCTCGCCTTGGTGGACTTGTCTCCCTGACTCACTTGCACATTTCATCCCTTCCTTTGATTCACCCAGCTTCATCAATCCTTACGTATCAAAAAGGTGAAAAGGTTCTTCAACATAAAGCCAACAATTGCATTAGTTACCATGTGTGGTTGATCCCACAGAGACCCATGTTCTTCAAGAGCTTATTGGATTGAACACCTACTCCTGTCCATCCCACATCAATGTCTCGCTAGCATCTTCATCATTCAATAACTACCTTTTCCCTCGACACGCACGATTCTTCCCATCCTCATTAGGTCAAGATCCCTTGATTCATCAAGTACAAGTCATCACTCATTGCAACATCCGTGAAGTAGTCTTCTAACTATGTATTAGACTATGTATGCATGCGCACTCACTATAGTATTTGCACAATAATCTATTCATAGTTTTGGGTCCTCGAGTGTGGGACAATACTTCAAGCTTGCTTGGAGTTCGACCCACTTCCCAAATCGAGAACATCATATGTCATGTACGCGAGCAACAGACTAGCACTTTCCCCTAGGAAGTGTTTGCACGTGAGGTTTACTTTGAAGGTACAACGGTTCATGGAGGATCATAAGCCATCACTTCTACATCACCATTGAATCTCCCATCTTCCATTCTAGCTGTCTCCATTAGAAGAACCATTAGTCAAGTGTATCTTTAGCACAATCAAATCCTACAGAATTTCTCACCAGTAGCAACATCATCCTCTTCAAGCAGCAACAAATTCTTCATCAACAGCATTCATTTCTCCTTATCAAGATTATTTATTCAATTGATTGTTCCTAGCATTCCACATCTTCGGTGCAAGCTATAGTTTGCTGCCTGTGATGTGAGTGCCGTGGGATTGGCACTTGTCTAGGGAAAATAATGTTAATAGTATTTTGAGAAGACTGCAAAAGTAGAAGTGTCGACTACTATTTTTTGGTGGATATTATTTTTATGGAGCTTTCGCGCCTTATTTTTGGACGCTTGGATTATATTTGTACGTCATGGACATCTATCAAACTATCATGCAGATGTATTAGTTTGTGAGAGCCAGCAGGCTCATTCTCGTGCAGATTGTATCTGCCACTCACAATTGTGTTTGTCGCACCTGCAACTATTGCGTCGAATACACACATGTATTTTTAATTAGAATATCTTAGGCTTGGTCTAATTATGCTAAGGTTGAAGTATGCAATGATGATTGACTAGCCTGGAGCCCACAAAGTGGGTAGGATGCAAACCCCAAATGCAAAAGGGGCACAAACCCTAAATACAAAAGAGGTGAAAACCCTGAACAAAAAAGGGGCGAAACCCTAAACCTAACCCTAATTCTTAGTCTACATAAGGATGGGAGGTCTCAGTTGTATGGACCCTTCTGGCACATCCATGCTGCAGAAGCTTTATCAGTGCCGCTACTCAAGCTTTCCGGTCTATCTTCTTGCTTCCATTGTGTTGAGAGTGACTGAAAGGGAGAGGTGTGCTGAGCAAGGGACTGAGAGAAGGTGAAGCTCTTCACCATCCTCTTGCTTTGCTTGTCTTCTCTACTAGCTCTTCCACTCATTGTTGCGCTTGGTTGTGGATGCGACGGCATTGGATCGTGTTGATCGTGGTTGTGGAACCATCTTTGATCCTTTGAGTCATCAAACGCAAGAAAGTAAGCTAGGTGAGCTCACTGCAACTTGAGCTAGTCTTGTGTTTTTGCTTTCTTGGGTTGGAGAGGAGGATGCTTGGTTAGTTAAAGCGGAGTGTTGAGAGACAAGGTGAGATATTATTGCCAAAGTGAGTTGTAGCTCCTCTGAAACAATAGAAGTCCGTCCAAAGCCCTGATTGTTGGCGCGTTAAGCTCAACAGCCGCGTTCTTATTTTCTAAATGTGCTTACTCTATTGCCATTTCTTCTAGGATTCCGACTATGGCTTTAGGCTTTAGCGTTTCCAAAGATTATGGACAAGTTGGACAAGATTGTGGGAGCATGAGATTGCTTGTGCTTTCAAAGCTTTTATATTTATCCTAACATCATCTCACTACTTTACCTTGATCCTTGTTGAAGCTGATAGGTATGGTCACAATTGATGGTTGTGACTACTCGGTTTCCACACTCGATCATACATCAAGTTTTATTTGTAACAATTGGAAGGATTTGTTGCTTGAAATCCTTAGAACCCTTAGAAGCGTTTACTAGCTTAGCACCTTAGGGAAAAGCGAGAGTGGACACATCTATGGATTGGTTATGTGGTGGGGCTATTGACTTCTTGCCCAGCTTTGTGGATTCCTTTTCTATGGTTTCAATAGTTGCTTGCTACCGTTGTTGTTTCTTTAGTTTTGTTTCTTTCTGTTGGATAAGGAAGGCATGAACTTAGGAGATTTGGTTGGTGCCTTCACTTGGTTTGGCAGCTGTATTACTGGACTACTAATGAGGGATCACTTTTCCTTTCATCTCCTCATCATGAGGCTTCTCTAGGTCATACTAAGTGATATTACAAGGTTGCTGCGGTGACTCAACAGCCTCTTGCTTTGAAGAGTTGAGCCTTTTAGCCATCTCCTCTTCATCAAACATATTAATTATGGGTGCTAAAATTTGTTCTTACTCGATTAGTGATCTTGGGGCTTTATCCCATTCAATTATGGGAGGCTTGTGAGATAAAGCCCTCAAGTGTTGATAAGCAACAATCCCACATTGTTGCCGGTTCTTCAAAACAACCAACGTCTCCTCGAAACCAAGAACCTTTGTCACCCAAACCAAAACAGAAAATCTGGTAGTATAGAAGCCTAGTGTAGCTGCTCAATCTAAGGAAAAGGATCCACAAGGGACAGGTACAAAAGCATCAAAAGAGCAATGACCTCCCTCTACAAGTGTTATCACAAACAAATTTGGAACCACCAAGTCCATGAATACTTCCACTTAGTCCGAGGACCCAAGTGCACAATCATCTTTGACTATCGTGATTGACCACTCCACCGAATTAGAAGTTGCTACTTTGAATTCTGAGATGGAACCCATACAGCCATAGCCCTTGACTGGGGCTCTGACCAAGACTGCCACTTCAGCTCTACTAAAGAACAAGCCTCTAGTACTTTAGCCTCACACAAGGATATAGAATCTAGTGCAAAGAGCACTACGAATCCATTGATCCACAAGTCGTGTTCTTCTCAATCAAAAGCTCCAATACACTTGAAACCAGCTAAACGATCGATCATGGGGATGTGAAAGAAGAGGGGCCAACACAAAGATCAATCAGAAGCTACAAGCTCTCAAGAACTGGACGGAATCCTCTTGACTTCATTTTCTCGTGCATATGTTCACGCCGACCTTAGAATTCAGACTGCTGAGCATCAAGAACTCTTAGAAAAGTCTTTGACATCATCAGAGCAATCACAAACTTATTGAACTTACCCCCAGCAGTCATGGGAAAAGTTATAAAGCAAATGACCAAGGTAGAGTAGGAGAAGCATCGCTTAATTCCTATGTTCTACACTGGGAAGCACACAGCAAGTTGGGAGGGTGTTGCAGCATTGGCCAAGAAAGCAAAAGGACAAAGTGAGTTTAAACGAAAATGGTATTCTAGTCGAGGGTTAGCTGCATGATATGGTAGCCACCTAATTTTAGACTATTGCTGAGCAAAGAAAGGCACTTTGGACTTTAATGCATGATCCAACATATGTGGCTCATATATCTCTCCAAGTGCTTGCACTTGTCCGTGGTGTCAACATTTCTAAATGGGCTAAACTTGATCCCTTGTGTGATAAGCTTCTTTCATAGGAAGAACTACACATTGCAGGTCAATTAGGACAACGAGACATGATGATTGATGCCACTAGATATATCTTCTGTCTCACCCATGACCCACAACTTCTTTATGACCATGCTTCATTAGAGTACAATCCTAGTTTCTACGAATAGCTTATTCCAAGGCTAAGTGATACAACACTAAATCTTACCTCTGCTTCCAGTACTACAATGACCGAATCTTCCTCAAAGGATGTGAAGTAGACTAACGTACATAAGCCTTCTACTAACCCGAACACTGTGGCTAGAAGAGGTATGCTTGCAACTCTAGATCCTAGCTAGGCACAATGCCACCGATGTCCCTCCTAACTCACCCCACCAGTTAATCTCAATTGAGCCGATTGACCCCGGGATGCTCCAAAGGATGTTACTAAGATACATCTCCAAATCAACCCTACTAAACTTGACCCTCCTTCTGCCGCCATCAAGCCTTTGCTAGTATAGCGACCATCGAGTACCATGGCTACTCATTCGGCAAAGAGATTCAATTCCTTTGAAACAGAATGCCTACTCCAATTTGAGGCCATATACACTAGTTATGCCGAGTTGTTTGCAATGATTGATGTAGGCCTCGCTAATGATGAGGCAGTTTAGGTTGCTTCTAAATGGCATCCCACTTGGGAGGACAATGAACATCTTTTCGATAAAAACCTCTTGATTCAGAAGGAATATGTTAGACTCTCCCTTAGGATCACTTGCTATCATGCTGATTTGTTCCTTCTTATGCTTATGTGACCAAAATCCAAGACCAATCAGTACTTGACGAGCCTGAGCGAAATTGTCATTCCTCGAGTCTGTTGTTGCAAAAGTGGTTTTCTCATTGACTTGAGATTTCTTGCGATGATAGTTGTCTTATGACCACAGATAAGCAATGCCATACAGTCAATACACTTCAAGCTAACCCAACTTACTATGAGACCGCTTCACTGCACTCTATCATCCCAGCTCGAAATCTCGCCTTGCCATGAAAGTTGATATATCACCCATTGCTCGACAAGATTATGATCAAAGAGGAACTACGCATTGCCAGTCGCTTTGTAGGACCCTCTTTGATCGGCAGTTCAATAACTTATATTTGTGGACTAGATACCAAACCACCAAACTTGGATGCTTTTGCCAAATTGGAGTACACTTCGAATTTCTATGACTAGTGGATCCCAAAAACGGTAAAATACTAACCCTTTTTCCTTTTTAGTCTTAGTTTCTTTATACATATTTTTCTTTAGCTCGATTTGCTGCACTAATAAGAGCAAAAGTCAAGACAAAATTAGAGACATGGATGTGATTGAGCTAGATCTTAGTACATTCAATTAGCTGACTTAGGAAAATAACACTGCATCTTATGTGAGGGAAAAAAATTAACACAAGAGGTACAAGCTCAAACCCTTTCGCTCCTCGTGTGATGGCGAAATTTAAGGAAGAAGAAAGCTGTTCATAATTCTTTCTATCTTTTTCCCTTGAATCAATTGCATGGTACTCTCAAAGTTTCACAAGTGAATGCAGGAAAACAATAAGTGACAAAGCAATGCAACGAACCTCAAGGCTCGAAGACAATATCATCGACGATAGAAGCTTTCCATGAACATCCTATGCTTGCGTGCAACAAGATTAAAGAATTGAAGCTGACACTAGCATCAGAACCTTCTTGAAGATCTCAAGCTTGAGAGGCATCACATCAAGGCATCGAAGGCCAATCAAGACTGTTAACAAGTTTATCTTGGAGCCTCACTAAAGGAACACGAGACTTAAAGAACCAGCAACAATGAGGTTCCACTTTCTTCAATGACACCATACATTTACAACAACATCTAATGGTCATCTACTTCCTTAGGAGCACTTGCGAATCGCTTCATCGATGAGCATACCAATCTTCATCGGCAAGTTCAAGTTTTTCTTCAACAATAGCTTCATCAGGGAATGTGCTTCAACGCCCATGCTCAATGTTCAAATTTTCATTGTACACACCTCAATGCACCAATCATCTTATGCACCAAGTTTTATTATTTGCAGCTAGCCTTCTGATCTCGTACTTCCATTTCTCCTTGTAAGGTAGCATGCTTATTGTATATCATTGTTGTTATCGACTTGCCAAAAAAAAAAGAGAAAAGAAAGAAAAAAAACAAAAAAGAATAAGAAATATGCACACACATACACTCCACCACACCTAGGGGTCCTCAAGTTGGATGCGTCCAATGACCCTAGTTGGCTAGCTCCATCTCTAATCCCCTAGCCCTTTTCCCATTTTCCCACACCCTTACTTAGGGCACATCAACGTCAAGACATACCTAAGGAGTCTCGGCTCGCCTTGGTGGACTTGTCTCCCTGACTCACTTGCACATTTCATCCCTTCCTTTGATTCACCCAGCTTCATCAATCCTTACGTATCAAAAAGGTGAAAAGGTTC